>NC_037592.1:10780930-10930223 GCF_003073045.1 Pomacea canaliculata | reverse complement strand
GTGTAAGAATCTGAATTTCTGTGTTGCGTGCACTCTGTAGCACGAGATGTTGCACGAGGCCAACTCTGGTATTCGTCAAAAAAAAACCAACTAAATACAATGATAAAAACAGGAAAGGATGCATACGCCATAATTAAAACAGCAACATTAAAAAGCAAAGCTGATATGGTCTGACTTATGAATAATAAATATACATAGTTCTTTACTTGAGCTTATTTTCTCTCACTAGATCTGCTCTAGAAATTTCCTTTTTTATTTACATTATATCATGAAAAAGCTTGATTTAGAGAGACACACCTCCGGCGTTGCCAAATCTCTGAATCCAACATTCCATAATTGTCCTAGTATATATACGAGCAACACATTGAACAAACTTCACAGACCATTAGACCTTCACATAGTGCATTATTATTAGTTATACAATCGCTGCTGAAATCTTCACCGATTTCCCTGATACCAACCTGGTTTCTGCGCATGTTATTTCATCTACATCACGAAATAGTGACTATTGTAGTGACACGCGACGGACAACCACCACAGCAAGCTTGGGAATCTGTACACGTTGTGAAAGACTATTAATAACTAGGTTAGGAGGTATAAATATACAGTCTTAACCACCCTTATAGCAGGATAACTTTTACGTCGACAAGTTATAAGTCGCAATAATACGTGGAAATATCAAAGCCTTGTTTCAGATCTCAAACCTATTCCCCTACCCCTGTTTGTTTTTCCCGCATCACACTACAGACACTGCTACATTGCCAACTGCTCCTTCACAACACCTGTGCAACGACGGTATCACTTACCTCAGTAAATTTCTGTTTGTCTCACTCTAATTTCCTTCAACAGTACTACTTCTCCACTATGTTATTCTTAGTAACGCAAACATCTACGAAATAGTCAGTCTGCATTTTCTACCGTTACTGTATTCGCATTAGTTGGGAAGAAACAAACATGGAACGGCTGAACAATTTCTGATAGACATCATACATGCAATTGTAAGCCCAATTCGCCGTCGAGACGGCTGATATCTAGGTTAGCAGAGCGAACATTCAGATCCCTTTCTCTTCATGACTCTTGTTCCCTCCTAAAGGAGCAAATTAATCTTTCCCTGCTGAAGAGATTACAGAATGCGAATAAACTGCTTTCAAAGCTATTTAATCCTCAGCGAGTTGGAAACATTCTCGATTGCAAAACAGTCGTTTGCAGCGATACAACCTAGTAAGAATCTGCCCCCTTGTTGACGCGATCGCATCTCTTTTATAGAGGTTTTCTTTCCCGCCAACACATGAAAGTCGCTGCACGAATAAGGTTACAGACTCTTTCCCGATTCAAGTCACAACAAAACACACAGAGAACACGAATATTGCCCTCATAGATGAGTTGACTACTTCTCCAATCCTCTCCTGAGTGAAATATCACATGATCAATAATAAAAAAAAGAATTTTTTCAACCTTATGTCTCCCAGGTTATAAAATGACAACTTTGCAATAGGAGTCTTCTCGAGCCCACAAACCTAATTGTGATTTCCAACTCCAAAACCAAAATTTTGTTTACACGAACCTATAGATCTATAAACTCAAACTTTTGTATCCCAATTACTCCATAAATACAAATTGGTATTCACAAGAAAGTATGTATCGGAACACACTAAATAAACAGTCCATATCAGCCCCCAACTTCTGCATCTACAAGCAAATTTTTCGTTCGCAAGCAGTAAAGAGTGGATTTATGTTAGCGCTGAATCGTAAAGCAATACAATATACAAAATAAAAATTGTGAAAAGCAAACGATAATAAACAATATCGCATCAGAGGTTAATGATAGCGACGATGTGCATGATTTCATGCTTACTACTCACCTGAAACTATCATACTTATCACTCGCTTCATTGATTTACCAGCTCAGTTTCACGCTTTAGGACCACGCTAATACTCGGTTTGTTTGTTTGTTTGCTTCAAAAGCTTTCCGCATTTCTCAGTCTCTTAATTCTTAATTATCATTTGGTTCTCAGGAAAAAATTAGTGTTATGTGACATGCTATATGATACATAGAGCGTTCATTTTAAGCAGCTTTTCACATCTAAACAACTGATTTGATTTTAAATATATACATTCACTTCATTTCCATTTCAAATATTTATAAACAAAGAAATTTGTATATTAGGTTTGTACAGGACTGACTTGTCATATGATGAAAAACATATTATTCTCCTATATACTACTCGTTTTGGTACACGTGTCTTTAATTTTTCCGGAGACTGTGAGAAGATTGCGATTTATTTGTCTGCAGTCTATCATGGCCTCGGGAACAGTTGAAATGTGGAGAGGATGGAAAACATTCTGAGCAACCAAAGTCTGGCTGCCAGCAGCACTGTGAAAAGAGAGCGTTGATCTCAACTCCAGGAGAGGCTGTCAGATACAATGACAAAGGCGGTGAAGTTGCATTTCAAAGTGAGTCCTTATCAAGGATTTCATTCTCATCAAGTCTTCTTTTCATCGCATTTTCCTTTCTTCCTCACACCTCGGTTGCACAAGAGCATGTGCAAACAAAAAACTCAGTGATGGGGGACACGAATGACAGAGCAGTGAATATGTAAACTGAAGTTTGAAAGCAATACACAAGACTTTGCTAGAAGATAAAGAACTCAGAGAAAAGGGTCGAAGGTCACCAGTAAGATGAAAGGGAAGTGGCAAGAAAGGTGTAGAAAAGGAAAAAAGAGTTTTAAGAGAAAAAGTACACGAAAGAAAGAGAAGTTTCTAATGTGCGATAAAGAACAGACGGTAAAAAGAAACATGCTTAGTCTTCATCCCAATATTATCACTAGTTCTCATATCTGACATCCTTGTCTCACAGTCAACACACAAGACCCAAAGACGACGGTCATCAAGATAAATTAAAACAAATTTATCCTGCTGTTATAAGCATGAAATAATGTTACGGAAGAATATAATATTTTCACGTAATGACACTAGCAGGACACATTTTTCTGCTTGTAATTTGACCACCACTGACTAGTTTTCTTTGGTACATGTATACAGGAAAACACGCCATACCATCAACGGAATAGCTTGGTTGATGTTCTATTGACAGAATATTTAATGTTGGTTATTAAGAGATAATTCGTTATTAAGACCTATGGGCTTATATACTTATATAGTTTTCAACTCTGTAGCCGGATCATATATTTTTGTTAGATAAAGATTCTCTTTCGGAGGCGATCTTTTAAAACTGTCTATTCGTTACAGTGTATGCAGCGCATGCGTGTTGGAGGGGGGCGCAGCACAACCTCCTGCCAGGTGAGCTTGATTTTCAGACACAAAAGACTGGGGAGAGACAGCTCCCTTGCACCGTATATGCCATATATACACTCGGCGTTGTAGACGGTGTGGTGACGTGAAGACAAGCACAGTTTTATAGAAAAGTACATGAATCTTTTTGCATTTAGAAACATTAAACATCCACAACATTATAGGACTATGAACCGTCTGTGCCATGTAAGGCACTTTTTCTTGACGGTCATATGTCCGTTACAGCGATCTGTTCTACATAAAGTTTAGTCCACAAGATATGCTAAAACTAAATCAGACATTTCCTTTCTTCAGTGCTTAGGATTGGGATTGGCGTGACAGACTCTGATTATTTGCTTTCTTTGGCAACATTTCGTTCCCCTGATAAAACAAAACAAATAAAACAACTACCGCGAAAACAAATAACAAACAAATAAGAAAATAAAAGACAAACTAAAAAAAAAACCAAGAAAAAGCTTACGTATCAATTAATACCCCCCAAAACAAAAACAAACGAAGCCAAAAGCAAACAGGATGTACTACTGCCTAGGTGTTTTCTGAATCCGGAAAGTTGTTTCATCTGACAGATAAACTGATTGGACAACATGGCTCCATGAACGGCAGACGTGTTTCAGCCAGAGAGTGTAAGCTTGTTGTTTTCTGTTATTGGGCTTGAAATCCCAACATTTGAGTGTCAGGCATCACTCGAACACCTCAGACTTGCTTCCGGTACGCACCATGCAAGCCTCTTGTCAGACAGCGCAAAGACAGACAATCGAAACACAACGGTTACATTCTCCTTTCCACCAATAACCGAAAGTGATGGGCTTGAAAAAAGACTGGAGAGAAAATGCTGCAGCAATAAAAACACTTCTAGCAGGACATCTTTTCATCTACGTTCATCAAATGGCCACTGACGTCTGCGGGAAAGGAAATAACAGGGAGACAAGGTGTCTGTCCCCACAAGCCAACAAAAGCGGCAAAGTACAGAAAATGTAAGAGAGAGTGTTAATCGAACGCTTTGTAGTCGCCACACAGAATTCGCGCTGACTATTTATGTCCTGCTGGTCTTTGACGAAGAAATACATGTTCGTGTGAAAATGCTGTAGGCAAACACGGGTCAGTCTGACCTCATCCTAATTCTCATATACATGTATTCGATTCTGTATTTTGTGAAATCATCTAGGAGGATGTGCTTCTAAACTTAACACACAAGCAACACGTAGATACAAAGAAAGAATAGACAGATAGAAAATATTTTAAATGAGATGATCTGATGATTGTTATTTTGAGCTATTTGTATTTAAACAACAACATAAAAAGACCCATCGCTATGCTCAAATGAAAGCTTAGAAAACGCATTTTATAATTCAAGCTCACGTTAATAAAAATCTGACTTCAAATTAGCAAAAACTAGAATATGGGAAGGGTTAGAGAATAATACAGCGTAGACAGTATTTTAAAAGATGCAGGAATTTCACATTAATGTTGGTAACAAAAATCGAGTCGGCTTCACCACCCACAGCCTATGTCACACCTATGTCTCTCACCTGCACCAGGTAAGGCCGACCAGATGACTGCGTTGGAGTCCCAGAATCCTCCAGAAGGAACCGCCGCTCAGCATAGCCGATGAATGAACACCACAGATTCGACTGTAGAAAGACGAATGTTTAAATTACAAAGGGCGATGGACCTAACAAGACGAATGATGATAAATAAGCTGACAACACCGATCTCGAAAAGACGACAGACTTCATCAATACCCATCGTCCGCATGACTACCTACTGTGGTGGTCGTGAGCAAGTAATACCTGGAAAAATGGCAAGGATTTTTGTTACTGTTTTCAAGAAAAAGTTACACGTGAAAGTAATCCAAAAATAGTATTTAAGTTCCTTTTAACTGTTGCTACACCGCTGACTGGAAATTAATAGGATGATTTAATAACAATTAAATCTTCAAGGGTGATTACAGCAGAAAACCTTAAACCATGTGAGTTTTTCTCTGGAAAACTGAATCTACCAATTTAATCATTTAAACATTATTTTTACTTGAGCGGTAAGTTGGGATGGTATCAATTTGTTTTTGTGTACTCGTGGTGTAGTTCTAACTGTTCTTTAAAGAATCTTCGCGTTAAACAAGTACAAACTGGAAGCTGCTATGTATAGATAATGTAAATCTTAGTTGCTTCTACAGAAAACAAACAAAAAGCAATGAATGTTATATGAGGTAAAGGTGAAGTATATTTAAAACTAATTAAAATATACAAAAATATATAAAAGAGACACATGGAACGAGGGCCCACACAATGATGACAAAACATTGAATATATCGAAGTTACGGTAAGCGTTTGTAATTAAAATAAATTAACTGTATGAATGGGGGTTAAGGGGAAGCAGAGAGCCAAATGGTCAGAGCTTTGGTGTCCGAACTTGTCAGACCAGCGGACTTCCTCCAGTCGATCCACTTGTCGGGAATGGGTACCAGACCGTTGAGAAAGGTAGGGTAGCGAAAGAAAAGTGAATGGGAATTGTTCGTTCGTTTGTTCGTTAACTGGCTACCTTCCTTGCATTATTTGTGAACCAGTCGTAGGGCAGCAAAAACATGTAGCATCGGCGAACTCTCGCCAGCCATTAAGGTCATCTACAAGATGGTAATCAGCCTCACAAAAAACTGGCCCTGAGAAAATTAAGGTCTCTAGCATGTAACTCCACATCGACGACTTTTTTTCCCCGTTACCTAAAAGCGATTGAAAACTTGTAACCTGTCTTATAACTCAGTTGACACTCAAGCAGTTCACAATACTTCTATAAATCCTACAATCGTTCAGTCTTCCTGACCTGATCGCGGTGAACTTCCAAAAATCATTCCGACAAAAATCTTATTTGACACTGTCGGTCAGACGCTAAAAATGTAGTGCCGAAGCTCTTGAAGAGACTTCAAAAAGGGAAATTAGTTTATTCTGTTATACTAAGGATAAGCAACATACAATCTAGTCATAGGAAAGTTTTAAGAAAGTGTTGACATGCCAGCTAAAGCGCAGCTCGTTCTCACTCGTTACTTATGATAAAGGAATCCAAAGAGTAAATTAAACTTACATTTACTAATCTTTAAATCTTTTACGTTCATTAAATATCCGTAAAAATAATCTTTTTAATAAGTAAGAGCAGAGGGAGATCTGGTGTCAAAGCCATTTTTTTTTATTGTATTCAAAAGAGAAAACTGTCAACCTTCTATTGTACTTACCAAAACTGTTGAAAAATATTGTAGCCGGTTAAGTAAATTCGTTCACATAATGAATCCTGCGACTATGATTTTTCTTTCACCTCTTCATGAAGCATTACTCTTAGCACCAATATCCCTCAACTCTAGTCCTTTTTCACACCTTCCGCCATTTTTCGCTTATTGCTACTTCCCTGCTCGTCCTCCTGAAATCACGATACTCTCAGTTCTTGTTATTTGGATCCTCTTTACGTTTTTTTTTATTTGACATCAGTATTGTTGTTTATCCTTCTGTCGTTAATATGTTGTTTTTCTTGTTCTTCTGTCCCTCGTGTGCTGCCCATGTCTCGTTCTTGTTCTTAAGCGTTAGGAGCAAGCTCCTTAGGAGTTGGAGTATATGCTATACACTAAGTACATACATTTTGTATTCATCCTCCTCCTCATCATCATCATCATCATCATCGTCGTCGTCGTTATCATCATCATCATCATCATCTAAGAACAAGACCGACCGGACGGCCAGCTAGCAACGGGCAACAAAAATAAAGCAGCAGACACCAAACTGTCCGAAATACCAGACACTCGGTGTGTCGCAATGGACAGGCAATCGGTCAGAGATAGGCCAACAGACCGCATGGACATGTCCCTCTGATTAGTTGCCTTTCCAAACGTTTCACGAAAACAAGACTGGTCAAGGTGGACACAATGTCTTCTGGTAAATATATCTTCTTATCGAGGACATGGAGGAAAGTAAAGGTTTTGAGCTTTTAGACATTTGTATGTATCAGCAAAGAAGCACGCACAAAAATACATACAAAAATAAATACAAAATAAATACAAACATAAACATTAACGAATGAAAATACATAAGACGAACACACACCCGGATACATGTACAAAAACAAGTATAAATATGTATGTGACCTGCCACCACAAATTGAGTCCTAACTTACAAACATCAAGCTTATTAGTAGAAGCCCGGAACGGTGATTAGGGTCAACTTCGTGTAATTGAACTTTTTTGTGAAAAAAAAAAGATTCTTCTGTCATTAAGCTAACAGAAAAATTACATTATAACAGTCAATGTTGAGACTAGACGGACAACTCTGGCATCAAAAGAAGGCAAAACATGTTGATTAAAAAATAAAGATTTGAAAAATCTTAAATTTTATAGTTGTTTACATGTTCAGAGAAAAATACAAATGACATGTGATTGTATGTGTGTGATAGCATGTGTGTGATTGTATCTGAATGCTTGTATAAAATGTTACATGTGTATGTAGATGTATAGATAGAATGAGACGGGATTATTTGAAAGCTGCCTTGATAATCTAGTACATTCTGCAAAGTATATAGCTCCAGAAAAAGAAATTCATTGTTAAAAAAAATTCATCAGTCTACCATGGTACTGTGCCATTTCTGCAACTGGAGGGGGATACTATAAACGGTTTATATCTGCTGTTCACAATAAATTTAGTAAAACGTTCCGAGTGAAAATTCTTTCTAAAGCATGATACTGTTACAAGGCTATGAGCGCCCTACACAGTTCATTTCAAACCACCCTAGAGTTTATTTATCATTTATTTCCGGACACCTACCTTTTGGCACTTCTTTCAAAGACCGTCAACCACGAACAGTAAAAGGCAGAGACCGTTGTTATCGCGGACCGTAACACAAACAACAAGAGAGACAAGACTCAGTAACTTCTGCAAACGCAGATCCTCCGGCAAATCGCAGACGAACAGACCGTACAGGGAGGGAAGAGGCCTGCACTCGACGAGCGAGGCCGCCAAAGACAAGCTGGCGGGTACACACGGCTCCTTTCTCTTCGGGTGGACGCTGGCGTGCCGGGTGGACGCTTCGCCGTTCATACCCGTGAACCTGACGGACTGACTGACGACTGGGCAGCTGGATCGTTGCCTGCGCACGTCACGCTGCGCCACTCGCTGGCTTCCTCTCGCGAGAAGCTGCGAGGATATTGGAGAACTCGAGACAGACCGCGAGAAGAATGGTCCCTCTGTACCAACAGACATTCTGAGGTTCGGGACTTCTCGGAGGGTGTTTGCCTTTTGTGCTAAGCAAATGTTTTGCGAAGGACTGCAACGATTACTGAGCTCTTTGGCCGAGCTTTGCCGTCCACGTGTTAGTGGTTAGTGTGGATGTGGCGATTTTACCATGACACTATGATTAGTGCTACAGAAGAATTAACACATAAGTGGTTCAAAGTAGATACAAAAAGGTAACCTGGTCGTGATAATTTTACATACTCCAGAAACGGTTACTGACATATACCTAAGACAAATGTAAAACTACAAGACTAGTGTCAGGCTGCAAAACTAACTTCACCTGACCATTAGTTAGTTTCATCACTTTTTAACGGTCTAGGACACCTGCCACGTGTTCTTATTATTTGTAATCACATAATCTAGTTATGTTGGCTTGTAAAACTGGCTTTACACAGGCTTAGTGTATCGTGACCAGAAAATATAAGTCTTGATCGTTACAAAGCTAAGTTCTTAACGGTTGTAGCTTTGTTCACTAAATCTCTGTTTTTATTTCTATATACGATCCTTGCTAAATGTTTTGTTAATACCTTCATGTTTTTTCACGAGGTTCCTGGCCTGAATGATCAATGCCTTTCAATATCCTTTAGTCTGATAGTTCCAGACCATGAACACTGGTTATCGGAAGGAAATATTTTTAAATGAACAACTTCTGCAATCTCAAAAATCAAAAGCGTGAATGATTGTCAGTGGTGCGTTGGCATTAATCTTTCGTTCGGAATTGATTAGAAGGTTTTAGAATATTTAAAATAAGCAGAATTGAATTAATAAAAGAAATAAGACTTGCCATCAAAGGTGTGTGCGTGTGTGTTTTAAATTCATATGTCATTCATATGTCATATTTTTATTTTTTTTTATGTTTATTGTCCTCTCGTTGTTTCTACATGGTCCTTAAAATAAACCGACACAATCTTGTGTCGTCTTGTCTAGCTTCTTGGGTGCCAGACAAGAGAGTAGTAGATAAGTAGATAGATAAGTGCGCGCCTTACTCTGAGCTAGCAAGTTGCAGACACATGCTCAGGTGGTGCTAATAAGGCTAGCCGCTCTACCTGGTCAACCTGCAGAGAAATCAATGGCGCTCTTGACTTCCCCAGACCTGGCATTGTCATCTGGATCCATTCCAAAAATGTCACTGGAAGAGGGCTGACTTAAATATTCAATACACAGCTTTTAAAATGAGTTGACAGCAAAAAAAAAAAAACTTTCGTTAGCTTCTTCTTTCTATCTGATCCGCGAATGAAACGAAGCTAAAACAGAAAACAATGAGATGAAAATAAATAAAGAAACGAAAAAAAAAACCCCAAATAAACAAATAAACGAACGAATTTTTGTGTATGTTGAAACTGTTGTTCGCCATTTTTATCATCGCCACCCGCAGAGTCTCCTCCGTAAAAGTCACAAAGGTTTCTCGCCTCACCTGACTGGAAATGAAGGCAGCAATGTCTGACAACTGACTAGAAACACGCAGATGAATTCAGCAGTCTGCCTTTTCCCTTTTTACTTACTTCTGTTAAAGATACTCTTTTGTATTTGGTTAGAGTGGGTTAGACTAGAGAGTGAGACTCTGTAGAATAAGCACGTGAATAGAACGGGGAAATTCGTTGCTAATAATTCGTTGACGACAGTAAGGTTGAGACATTACAAGACTCCAGGAGACAAGTTTACCTCGTGAGAGTCGAAGAGGGAAGCTTGAGCCTTCGGGAACAAGGCGGCAAACTAACACTTACCTCGTCAGCAGAAAAAAAGGAGAAAAGAGGCAAAGTTTATGAGATGGAGAGAGAGAGAGATTTGAAATGAAGAGAAAACCTAATCTTAAGTAACAAGAAAAAGTCTTGGGTCATCTAAAACAAGGAGAAAATGTTAGTTACCCCACCCAGTCCTTTGTAAGGAAAGTCGTAATTTATTTATCCAAGAAACAGCGTCAACGGAAATGAAGAATGGCGCACACCAGATGACCTCTCAAAAACCTTGTTTTGTGATCAGAGAATGACTACCATCGTCTGCAAACACACAGACGGCACTTCAGCCCTGCAGAGCGGATTTTTACCTCTCAACCATCCTCCCTTCCCCGTGCAACCACTCATGCAAGTAAGTACGTAAAAACTTATTAAAAAGTTATGACCTCTTGGCATTCTGGAGCGATTACCTGTGTGCTGGAAGGAAAAATAACTGATGGAAGGTTCGATGCATGACGACATGATTACTTCATATCCTGATATCTGGGCGTGATACTGATTAATTTTGCCTTCTCAGGTTGACAGAGAATTCAAGCGAGGAGAAGGAGTACTGTAAAGTTCATTGCTGTAAACAACTATGGTAAACTTTCCACACGTCAGAGCTCAGGGCGTTTCCAAAGCTAGACTCATAAGTTAAAAATCAGCGAAACGACGATGAAAGTTTCAATGACATTTAATTCATTATCACAAGATGGGAAAGACACATCGTGTCTGGTGGAAATATTAGCTTCGTGAAGCATTAATCTAAAAACTACTTTCCTGTGGGTAGTCACAGAATTTGCTGAAACCACCATGCCATCTTACCACTCAGTGCATTTAACCAGCATGGAGTATGAACACTAACCTCATCAGTTTTGAAACAACTAAAAAAAACTAATGCCAGCTAAAGTCTGTTGGTGAGTTTCAGTTCAGGTCTGTGAATACATAATGATATTTTTGCACACGCGTTTGTCATTGAAAGATAATGCATTCTCCTGTTTGTGCATGGGTACGCATGTTCAGGAGCATTTTCCAGTGGAAGAAAATGCGTCAGATACAAATGATTTGCGTGCCTACGTGTTCTCAATGCCTTCTGGTGGGATGTTGGTTAGTGTGGGTGCAGGAGTGAAAACTGTGCATTTGCTACGAATTGCTGTTTCTGTCACCACGAGCAACTTCCGTCAAGGCCTACGTTATTCACCAAACGTACGCACTACTTCCGGTGGCCAATTCCACCGGTCGAAGATTCCTGCAGATGCAGATCGTAAAACCACAGCTTGCTGTGAGCAATGGGACTATTTCTAGCTCAGCACCCGCGGAACACGAGAATAATTTACTGGATATCTGCTCTTCTCTCAATCTCCTTGACCATCATTAGCTCACCGAGAGGAAAGAACTTTCGTCTTGTACCTTCTCTATGGTGACGAGAAGTCGTACATAATATTAATCAAGTCCATTAACTTGTGATTTGATTGATAGTTGACGAAAAAAAAAAGAAAAAAGAAAATGATAGATGATGTGAATGCATAGAGTGATATGATAAAAGAAGGTTTTAACTTTTTCTCTTAAAGCTAGCACAAATTATTGCTGTTGGAACAATGGTTGTCAATTAAGGAGGTTAGCCTAGATCAAAGCCAGATGAATCGTGTTTGTTGATGGGAGGTTTTTTTGCATTTTAGAGTCTTGCACATTCGCCGGAGGAAAAGCAGGGCTTCAGGTTCTACATGCCGCCGCTAAACACGATGAACCACTTATGGTCACTCGGCTATGGGACTCTATCTTTCACATTGTCTGACAGTGACGAAACAAATTAGTTTTATGAGCATGATCCTTTTCTTTCTCGCCGGCAACAAAACAGCAAAAGAAACTCGATCGATGTTTACTATGTGTTTGGGTATCTGTGAACTGGGGGAAAAGGGGGAAAACTCAGAAACCACCACCATCCCACCACCACCACCACCACCACCGTACACAATACCACAGTACTTCCCCGCATGTGCGCTTTAGGGGAAGGGAAGGAGACCGAAACCAGAGTCAGATAAATATTACATTACCACGATTAAGTCATATTTTTAAAAAAAAAGAGGATAGACGACAACGATGCTAAGGGAAATAACCCTTCCAAAAGGCTGTTATAGTCTTACGAGATTGCTCTCCCATAGATTGCGTAGTGTGGGGAGGAAATGTGATTTGCACCTATGGATATGTACTGTGCGAGAAATATGGAGATTAAGTTTCTATGCTTTTCGTCTGAAACTTCTGCCGTTTAAAACTATTTTAATAAAAATAAATCCTGATCTAAAGGAAACAAGCAAAACAACAACAACGACAACAACGACGAAACATTGCATGCTCCTTTGAAAAACATTTCTAAAAATTAATGTGTCCCAGACCTTCGATCTGCAGCAATTTACCTTTGCTTCGAAGCCCGGGGTGCAATTATGGTATTTCTCTGGACTTCGTTTTTGTAGGTGCTTTGTCTACATCTAGATGTTTCGACGTGATGCATCCTCGGTGGGTTCACTTCCTTTTGACCTTTAATAATGTTCACGCTTATTCAGCTTGCTGAGTCATGCTGAATGCGTGGACCGTACTGCTTTGAAACTTAAATTCGTTTACTGTGGATGTGGTGGCTGTTTGTATAGTTTCTAAAGTAGACTAAAAATATTATTTCCATGTGAACGTATTTCGGCTCAGAGTAAAATGTCCGCTGAAGGTTTTTTATAAAGTCATCGGATGATATATCACACGGATTTTTAGTTTGCAGATCTCAACTAAAATTTGAAATCTTACTGTGGAGTGAACTCTGGTATTCATTGACCATTCACTCACTCCACGAGACTGTCATATCTGAAGTCTCTCATTTATATCTCTGCGTTGTACACTCTGTGGCAAAATGCATTGACTTCGTTAATTGTTAAGCGAGGAAATGCTTTAGATATATATGTATTTAATCAGTATAGGCGTATGTATGTGCATGTATGTTGGCAGCTGTGCCAGAATCGACATGGCGTCTGGTCTAGCCTCAGGGGGCACCTAGCCAGGTGTAACAGTTCCTGTACCGACCGTCCTATTGATGTTGAGCGTGAGACCACTATATAGCTGCGCCGTCTACAAATAATGCGAACTCACGATTCTGATCAAGGTGACAGGTAGAGGGCGCCACCCACCGAGTACCTGACTTGGGGCTCGTGTAATGGGTGTGTACACACGACGAGCCGCTCGAACGGACGACGAGCGTGACGCTGACTGGTCGATGAGCCTGGCATCCACGCCTCCGTAACTAAGCTCGCAGCCAGTCCACCTGGCTCCTCCGCATCCTCACCCTTGCACTTGTGCACGAAGATGTGCGTCTGTTGATTAACGGACGTAGAAAACAAACGCCCGACGACGACGACGACGACGACGACGACGACGACGACGACGACGATGATGATGTTGCACTGTTTGGTGCTCTTTCTCACCGACATGCGAGTACAGTAGGCTTAAAATGTCGCCAAACACGAAGCAAATGGCTAAACTAATAGTACATTATGCATCGATAAGCTAAGCAAATGAAATGTTGAAAAATGTATGCGTAAGGCCGTAAGCGAGGTTTGTGCGCTCAAAGGGAACATTACAGCATTACAACATTACAACATTACAGTTAGTTGTGACAACCGTCGGCACAAATTAAGTGGTGAAAAAAGATTTCATTGGTACTAATATCAATTCAGATTTCCATTTATTATTATCTCTCAATTAATAGTAATAAAGAATACCTGGACATAATCAAGTACTTGTGTGGGTGAACTAATTATTTAACATTTTATATTTCTGATGGATGGCTCGCGCCAGGATGAGTTTATCAACACAGAAGTCGTGAATGTGAAAGGTCATGCATCTGCAACGAAGCTGACTAACGAACCAGAGGGGTCTTCAGGTCTGTTGTAATAACAAAATATCGACAAGGAAAGTATTGTCGCGACAAAAAGAAAGTGAAATTATGCCTGCAGCTGTTGCAGAGTCGCCATATTGCGCTGTGTGACAACTGTATGTGACTGACATCGTTCAGCTTATGACAGTGGCATGACAGATCGAGCGACAAGAGTAGTGAAAATTGTCTGAGAAAAATATTTTTTTAATGGCTAAGAGGAAGCATTTGGATCACGATTCTGCCGGCTTGCATGGGTGTGGGTGTGTTCTCGCCCTTATTGCGCATTTTTCTCTTCCACCTCACCTGTGTTTCTTAATTTTTCTGTCTGTGACTACAGCCCATCAAGTACAGTGAAAAAATGTCACAAAATCTTCACATAATTCGATCATCTCCGCCAGAAAATCAAAAAAATCCCTGAAAATCATCCGTGGGCATCGTGAGGCAGTAAAGTGTGCTTGAATGGCTTTCCCAGCAATATCTGGCGCGCACAGGCAGTGACACGTCGCTCATCTCCATCTCATCCTGACTGCTGGAGACGGAGAGAGCCTGGGGACGGCGAGCGGAGAGAGAGAAGGGTGGGGTAAGTTGGAGTGCTGACGTGGCAGCGAGTAAATAGAGGAAAGAGTGCAGCAAGGTGCCACAGAGCTGCAGCACGACAGGTCGCGCGGTGGTTGCGGGGACATGCAGCAAAGTAAAACTGGCCTCGGTGCTACCTGAGGGCTCGTCAGATACCAGGGCTGACTAGGACTGCAGCATAGTAAATGAGATTGAGTCTGTTTGATCGATGGACTGGCTGTCGGGTGGTTGTTGGTTGGTTTGTGAATTTAGGGATGATTTCGCTTTATGATGGGGTAGGTGGTAGGAAACTGGAGAGAAAATCTCGGAGTGCCAGCACTGCAAACAAGTGTCACATATACACATTTCCCTAGACAGGATCCGAACCGAGGGCCTCTCACTACAAGCAAGTGTTTTAACCACTACGCTACCGGGAGAAACTGGTTGAGTCTGAGAATTGGACAGTTGACAAAAAGAGTTTCTAAACCACAACCCACCCCTCTGTTTCATTTTGTTTTGGCCGGCAAATATTGTACACAACGGATAATATCACACTCCAGCCACACAGCGTGTCTGTCCTCCGAATCTTCTGTCTCTCTGTGTCTATTTCTCAATTTCTCTCTTTGATTTCGTGGTAAAGAAACATGTAATTAACTGTACTGCTTTATCTGCCTCCCATCCTACTCCCTGAAATGTGACGATAGAATGGTCTTTTCAAAACAATTCCAATCTAACTTCAAATCCCAGTCTTTTCTTCTTCCTTTTTAACACCTCGCGCGCTCGAGCTTGTGTGTGTGTTTTGTGTGAACATTAAAAGGAATGCTCGGTATTGGAAAACTAACAGTGGGTAACCTAGAAAGATTTAATCAACTGTATACTCGTAAAATTCTTATTTAGCCTGAACACCTGTTTCACCATCAATATTTGACTATTATATCAATATTTCATGTTCCCTCTGACAAAATGTAAAGAACAAATCACATAAGGTAGGGAAAGGGGTAGGATTGATAGCTATGAACTTTATCAAAACTCTCGGCCACGACGACGTCAACGACGTGGACAACATGACCTTGTAGTCTCCACCTTGACGATGCACGCGACCGTCTGAGTCACTCGCGCCATGCCTGGCGTCACTCGTCTGTCGTCTGTCGATAAATCTCGTTGTTCTGCCTTCCATGGAAGGCCTTGCGAAGGATGGGTGGGTGAAGGGATGCTGTGTACCGCTGGCGTGTGTCGTCGTCATGGTAAAATGCACCAGCCTAATTTTTTTTCCCCTCATATCTTCGACCAATCAAATCTCTCCATTAACAGCACCTGACAACTTCGTCCAATCAAGCTGCAGCTTCCACCCAGGTGATGACAGCGTACAGTAATACCTGATGCCAGCATCCAGTGTTCGCCTACCAGCCAGCCATCGTGTGCACTCGCGGGCAAGCCTGACAGTTTATTCTTCGACTTTCCGGCAGGTTGCAAGTGAAAATGAAGGGTGTCTGTGTGATCTGTGGAATAATAATAATTCTGATGTATTTTGACGGTAAGTAGTAAGCAGAAAGTTTCTACCGCAAGAAATAAAGTTTTAAAAATTGCATAGTCTTATTTCAAGAAATTTTTGTCGTTTGATTATTTTGTCACTTTCTCGTCTCACATTTAATAGTCAGTGTTGATTGAGTTACTTTTATCCTGCAAACTGTTCCTGTTTACGTTGAAGAGAGGGAAAAATCGTTGGAAGAATTTCGTTAGGAGGATAATGGCAGGATGATGACAGAGGCCTGGGATTGCACCAGGTAATGGCGCTCATCACCTGAAGCTGTTGACAGCCCCATAGCCACCTGTACGATGCCTGTCTGCACTTGTACGTGCGGGGAAAGGGGATGGAGATCTCGCCTACAGAGAATGCACGCGCGCAAAAGCACAGGCGCGATTATATTATGTCCATACCCAAGCGTGTAGAGAACACTGTGCAATTCTTAGCACAAAACGGTCAAGGGTGAGACGCAAAATCATCATCGCATTTATTATTGCGATCATCATCGTCGTCGTCGTTGCCATTATAATCGTCATCACCATCGTTGTGCACTCATGACTAAGACAAATAGCCCGGCAGCAAGAGGTCAAGACTGGACCTGAGTGTCCTCTTCATTTAGAATAGATTATTCAAGAGCGAATTCGACTTGCAGTAGGACATGGGTAATTAAGACACGGCCTCGACTCTTGAGATGCCAGAGGACTGAAGTCACGGACCTTCATTTATTGGATAATTGTCTCTCATTCGTTGCCTCCTTGCCCTGTCATAGTAGTCACAAATCGTAACAAACTTTCACAAAGAAGGGGCTTTCACTTCTGTTTCCGATTTTAAACTGGCGGATCTTCCTAACGTCGAAATTTTTTTAGAAGTGTTTAATTAAACTTTTATTTCATCAAAACCTTTTTAAAGAAGATTGAATGCAAAATCAACAGTAACATTTTCTGTAAAATCTATTTTGTTTGTATCGTGAAAACACATTTGGGTTTATCGACAATTTTATCTTATAAAAACATCGTCATAAACAGCTTCTATTGATCTTGTTTTGCCACTATAACCGCTTTCGGAATCGATATGAATGCCAAGTGTCGACATCTTGCTTTATTGTTATGACATCAACAATGCAACAGTTTGCACTTTTCCAATGTTTTTATGGAATCCGTTTACGTCTGCAAAACACGCCGAGTCTCTCTACAGGAAAGCCGAGACTGACACCGGCCTTGACCCTGAGTCACGCATCCAGGAACGAAGTGAGTAAAGGAGGATTGCAATGAGCGAGAAGTCGAAGAAACTCACTGAGATACACGCGCTGGGTGACCAGTGATCTCCTGGCGGAGTTTAGAAACAGCAGGTGACATCGAATGGGACAGTTGGCAGGGTTGACAGGTCCTTTTCACGCGCCGGATGTTGACGGCCGCGCGGTGCACTCTGGGGTTACCGAAGGTCGCATCGCCTGACGAAGCTGAAGCCTACCACAGGACCTAGCAGAGGCTGGGACAGGCGACAATTACGATGCTTTTAAATGAGAGCAGGGATGAATCCATCGACCCTCTTTCCAAGCCACACTGGTGCACGTCTCTCGGGGCCATGCACGTGAGTGCTAAGCAGCCCTGCGCGGGGAAGGAACCTGTGACCTTTGACCTGTGAGCCCTCGTTACGTTCGTCCGTCACTTCTTCGGCGTAAAGCAAACGGTCATATAGTTTCCCAGCGATATCTAATATTAGCCCTTTAAAAATAAAACAAAGCTTAAATGAACAAATAGCCCTTAAAATTAACAAAAGCGTCCCCAGACAAGCCACATAATCACAATTCTCATTTATTATCTCTAGACATGTAAAACAAGATATACATCTCACTGTCACAGAACGTACGCCCAACAGACGACTTTGTTGAGCATTTCAACGCACTAACGAAATCTTTCGCGTCCACACAATCAAGAAATGCACCACAAAGAACAGGAATTAAGTTCATATATATATTTTTCACAGCGTAGATCAGTTCACAGCCCTATATCCAGTCTTCTAAAGAAACACTTTCAATGACAATTACCTCTCTGTGTGTGTTTGTGACAATTACCTTCCCCACTATACTATGCTCTGGTCCTTTTCATCTTTCCTCTCCTCACTTTCTCATCTGCGACGAACTATCAAATACTGGAATACATGATTTCGTCTCCTGAAGACTGTGTTCATTGCAAACAACTTTAACTAAAACAGAAAACAGTATGATTAAGCAACATGAATTGAAAATTAGAGCTAAAACATACTTGTGCACTATAAATTTATTTGCCACCCACTTTTTACAAACAATTTTTATCATGCTTTAACAAATGTGTCGGGGTAACAGTTTTCTGAATCATGAATCATGCTATTTTTTAATTAATAACTTGCGCTGTATACTTATATGCATCATCATCATCATCATCATCATCATCATCATCATCATCATCATCATCATCGTCGTCGTCATCGTCGTCGTCGTCGTCGTGTGCACTCAAAAAAAAAAAAAAGACACACGCTAGAGTCATGGTAACTGCTATTAAAGTTAGTGTTTTTCTCTTTACAGGGATACACTGTGTAGGTGAGACCTGCATGAAAAACAATGACACCTGTTCGAATAGTACAGTGTGCGACCCGAGACAAGAGACATCACCTATGTGCTGTGAGTTTACTTTTGTCGGAAACTTCTTCAGTCGTTTATCTTGTGTTGATCCCCTAAACTGTCATTAAAACAACCTTCTCACAGAAACACAACACAACTTTGTTATCCTGTTGTATATCAACTGTTAAGACGTGCACGACGCACTGAGTTCAAGAAGGCATAACAAGCTCATATTCATACAAAATTGAATATTTACCATTGGAGCTACTACTATCTTTTTATTTTTAGTTTATACCTCCTTTGACGCTGGAACTCTTAGCGGTTACAAATAAAAATTGTTCCGTTCCAACATTTGATCAGTATAAATCACCACGTACCCATTCTCATCCAAACTCACAAACCTACAAACACATGCGTGCAAAAATATCCATACATGCAAGCTTAGGCCTTGTTTTCAATTGTGTTAGCGACACAGGGAGGAGGTGGTAACGTAAACTGTCATCGCGTCCAAAGAGAGTGAGCGAGAGTGTGAGAGAGTGAGCGAGAGTGTGAGAGAGTGAGCGAGAGTGTGAGAGAGTGAGCGAGAGTGTGAGAGAGTGAGCGCAGGCACGAACTAACTGGCAAATGACATATGCACTCACTCTGCCAAAGAAGGAAGAAGAAAACTCAGAGACAAGGCATCTTTTGCTTCTTTTCCTAAATCGTCCTGGAGCCTTTGTGAGTTAGGTCCTTGCGAGTATTCCTAAATCCTCTATACAGGCCTCGTGTATCCGATGCCTCTCTCTTCGGAATATTATATAAAACAGTTGCACTTAGAGAAATAAATAGATAAATAAATTTGGTAGACCAGTCCACAAGCTTGTAATGCCAGCCATGTCCTCCCACACTCACTCATCAGTAAAAGACTAACCGGGTGTTGTTGCAGTGATCAAGGCAAACGGAAACTGCACAGGCAACGAGTCCAAGTGTGTGAAGATGGCGTCCTGCCAGAGCGGCAAGTGCACTTGCAACAGCACTTGGTCGGTTGCAGGCAATAGCATCTGCTGTAAGTACCTGTACTGCCTAGTGGCTACAACAAACGGCGTCCGAACCTGAAAACTCGAACAGTAGCAGGTTCGAATCCTGTATCACGCAGCGTACTTCTACAAGTTCTTCCAGTTGTACAATGAGTCCGTGAGGGTTGGGGAAGTGAGGGAGAGGAAAAGATAAATAATGAGAGTTCTAACACCTCAAGACCCTAAGGTCAGGGGCTACCTTTACCTGTTATCTTTTGTGTTGTATCTTATGCTTTGTTTGCTTTCATGTGTTCTTTACGAAACGGCCTAACGGAACAACTGTAATAATCACGAAAATAATTAAGAGCTGTATAGGATGTAGTTATCACAAATACTGATACCTGCATCCAATGATTAACTATGAACCAGGGGCCGTATTCACTCAGCGAGGGTTAAGTCGTTATTATTATTATTATTTTTGCAGTTTCATGTGATAACATTTCTTCATATTCTCAAGATTACTCAATATCTTCCTAGTATTCTCCCGATCTCTTTAACTTTACTCTCTGGAGTCGTTACCGTTAAATCTTCAGTGATCGCCTTTTGTTGCTGGAACGAATTGTTCACATTGTTCTTTGTCTACTTCTTTGTTACTATTTTGTGATTTTTCTCAGCGCAATGAGTCCGCCTTTTGACTGAGATATTGCTCTTTATAAATTCCCAGTTATTATTATTATCCGTGGGCAAAATGGGAAAATCAAGGAAAAAGTTACGACATGATGTCCAGAACCCGCGGATATCCCTTACTTTACCTTAGGGAATCTTTGTTAAGATGTTAATCATCGGTTTGCTATAGGGCTTAGGTGTTGGTAAAGCAAACCCCTAAGGATGTACCTCTGGTTCACAGCTAAGCCTCAGGAGAAGACTGCGCCATACTTGAGACTAGAAAGTTCATGCAAATACACTGGAGACAAGATGGATGTTTATTTATCATTAATACTGTAGTAGAACATGGTCTTCATATTAACAGCTCTGAAAGCATGGTGAAGGATGCTGACACTCTGCCTTCTGTTCTCTAGTGTCAAAGTCCGGAGGAGAATGCACGACGAACGGCACTTGCGTTGCAGATGCCATGTGTGTGGACAAGAAGTGCAAGTGTAATTACAACGTGGCAAGTGACAGCATGTGCACTTCAGGTGAGTTGAATGTAACATTTATTGCCGATATTACCAGTACACGCTTTATATACTTATATACTATTTCTAATTATGCGGAGAACCAACCTGTGAATCAACACCATGCAGGGTCTCAATGTGTCAAACGAACACATCAAATGCTTACAAAATATTTTAATGATAAATAAAGTTATGTCTAAATAACAATGAGTAGATTATAAGGATAACATGAAATCACTAAAATGATTGATATTAGACCGACGCCCCAATTGTCAAACAATTAACAGTACTTACATCCGCCAAGAACAAATAGTATTAACAGTCGGGTGGTAAAACAAGACAATACATGTGTACGTGTGTCTGGCCGCCTGCAGTGACATGACAGAATACATCCCATCCTTCACTCATTCAGCATTAACCTATTCATCTACCGAAAATGCTTTTTTTGTGCAGCAGAAAGATTAATCTATTACAGAATAATCGTATTTTATTAATGCCTTCTATTGATCATGTAAGGCGTGGGCGGAAATGAGCAGTAATTGAAAAATCACATGATCGGCGATTGGTGTTTCAGGAGCGGCTGTCCTGGTCCATCCCTTCATTCTGATCATGGTCATCGCACTTGGCGCAGCTAAACTTCAAAGTATTTCTGACACAGCCTGACCCCGCCAGACAAGTGATGCATGGCCTTCCTAGAGCTGCTTTTGTTTTCATTTAGGAGAGCCTGAATGATGGACCTCTTAAACTACTGTTTCCAGATTAGCTTGACATCGTAGACTCCTGCTGGCCACGTGTTAGTTGACCTCTCACATAGCTTGTCTCAGTGACCTTTGTCTTCTAGCCATGCTTGGATCATAACATATCAAGACTGCCGATTAATTTTGTGAAGGTGAATGGCAGATTCTAACACCAATAGTTGGCTCTTCGGTAACATAAACATTACTATGCAGCCTTGAATATGTCTTGGTTTTATGTAAGTGCGATCAAGACTGTAATGACACACAACAACAACATCTCTAGAAAGAATCACACAGTACAGTTGGAATGACAAAGTACATGCAATGTAATTCTCCAGTTTACTAATATAAATTAAAAAGTTCCGCTCTCCTAGATTGAAGTATATGCCTATGTTAGAGTTGGGGGAGGGGAATAGAAAATGCTTGATAAAAGATAAAGAGCCTTCAGAAATGTAATACTTTAAACGACAGAAAAGTGCAAATAATTTTACCTTCTATAAAGGCAAACGCCAAAATCCAGCTGTCAAACATGTCAAACATTTCAAACTTACTTTGATGTTTGTAACTGTGGGTTACTATTAATTATTGACATGTACAGACAACAAACAGTGTTAGTTCTTTACGACCAAAACCATTTTGTAATCTTGTTTCACTGTCGTCTGTAGGCTTGAAATAAATGTTTTAATATTTCATAGCCTTAGAGAAATATGTATTTTTATATGTGTCAGGAGCATCATTTATTTACACGGCAGTCAACATCTTACTGTTATATGAGGGCCTAAAATACTTGTGCTTACGTATATTACATATATTTTTATATGTGTCAGACCGTCTTTTGATCTCATCTCTTTTCTATTTGCAATTAGTTTTCTATTTAGGTGTTCTAGTCATATTCGTCGTCATCTATCATCCAAGGCTTCTATCATGCTGTTACCTTCAGCTTATATATATGTAATACTTACTTCTTCTTGTAGTCTCAGAGTGCTGGAGTCACTTGCCTATGTGCTGTAAACATACATGTAATCTTTGTGTTAAACCTATCTGTTCTTTACACTTTACATACTTTTAGTTTTTTGTTTGATACACATGTAGTCTTCGTGTGCTGAACACATACTTTATCACTTCATCCTGTTGGTGGCATGCGCCGTTACCATTACCGTTAGTGTGCTTTGTTTATAGGCCCCCACACCACTACTATTATTGTGCTTTATTTATCGTAATATCAACATCTGCTCTCCTTATTCTGGTCCCACTAAACACGATGCATTTCTAGTGCCTTGGTGTCCCGTGGCCTTTATTTTGTCACTATTAACTGTCAGTAGACATTAGACATTTTATTTATTCGCTTCTTGAGGAGTACGGAGAAATTGAAATTATTAATTAACTGACAATTAGCAGCTCACCCAAACCATTTCCTCATACAAAGCTTGAATAGATGTATACAAAGCTTAAATAAAATCGAGGCAGTGTTGTACAAAAATGGAAAACTTAATGATACTAAGGATGACAGGTGTCTTTTGCTCCTCTGGTTGCTGCTGTTCCTTCTGACGTGTGAACTGCTTTGTCCCGAGAGCTCGGCATCATACCTTACAATCCTTCTTCCGGGACTTGGCAGGGAAATAATTAGAAGGCATATGTTGCTAGCAACGCATGAAGCATCACCTGAACCGTTGTTCATATCCATATTTTTGTAATCTATTTATTCAGTTCATTTGTTTATTCTTTTTCATTTCGCTCGCGTATTATTTGCTTCTTTCTTTCTTTCTTTCTTTCTTTGTTTCTTCGTTTCTTCCTTTCTTCCTTTCTTTCTTTCTTTCTTTCTTTCTTTCTTTCTTTCTTTCAGGACACAGACTTGGCTTGTGATCGAAGTTTAATATCTGGTGTCACTATTTTATCTTTGAACAAACCTAAATTTCAATTCTCTTATTTTTGTGCCAACATCTTTGTAATAGCGTTGTTTATTTAAATGCTACATTGCACTCTGTGTGTACCAATCAACCCCTTAATATTGAACTCTACAGCCTTTCAGAAGAAGTTTTAATAAAACAGTTAAAATGACCAGAAGCAGAGTGTTTTGTTTTTATAAAACTCGGTTAATTATCCTATTTCTATTTCTGTGTAAACGATTTGTCATCATTTATAAGGCACTGTATAGTGCTTCTGTGGTGGTAACTAAGGAATAAAAAGCCTGCACATGCCAAACACCAAGTGATTACACCAGGTGACTCTCACGAGTGCATGGAGACTGCATCTGCTGTTGGTGATAATGGGCAATAATTGTTGAGTAGTGCTTAACCTTTGAGACCATTAACTGAAAATACAATAACATACTCATGTACAATTTAATACCAAATACCACAAACGTAGCAAAATGGCAGTTCAGAGGGTTACAAATCGACTATACTCTCCTTCCTTCAATTCTAGTCCTGAATTTACTAAATGATCTTATGTTGTTCTAGAAAGCAAAAGCCATTTGGATCGATACAATGTGTTTGTGTCTGCGCGCGCGCGCGTGTGTGTGTGACTAGTGACTGCACATATGTATACGTGCTCGTGTGTAAGAGAGAGAGAGCACATTTGTATGTGTACTTGATTGTGTATACATGTGCATACGTGTGCAAAGATCAATAACATTAACAACAAATATCTGTGACGCACATACTTATCCCCTGAAGTCGAGGATCTGAAGTCAGTTAAAATATAAGATTACTAACATGTTTATCTTCAGAGAAAATGCTATTGCTAAAATCCGTTGTACATGGTTGATGCAGTTTCTGTATTTTCACCGTTTATATGTGAACATTTATACGTTTTTATGTTACTAGCTCTGTCTAGAAGCGTATATAAGTTCTTCGTGTTGCCTCTGTTTATATATATATAGGTCCTTATATGTTACCTCTAGAGGTAGATGCTGTCAATACATGTATGCGTTCTTCCTGTTACCTCTAGAGGTGGACATGCAGCTGTTAATACACGCGCAATTAAGTTCTTCATGCTATACGTACCTCGATCTCCGTTAACGCAAAATTAAGTTCTTTCTTACATCTCAATATACATGTATGAGTGTTCATGTTACCTCTAACTATACATGTATACGCTCTTCACGTTATCTTTAGAGGTAGACAGATGTCTATATGTGTATAAGTTATTATGTTACCGTCGATCGTTTTTTTTTCTTTTTGACAAGATGTGAACTTGTATATATATATTGACTGCAGCTTATTGACATGACCAAGCAGCTTAAATGGCCTTAGCAGCTGTCTCGTGTTCCAACTGAAGGATTTTAGTGGGTTTCAGGACATTCATACCTTTGTAGAGTACATATATATATATCAAGGACAAAAAAGATATACGTATTCAAGACAATTAACCTCGATCAGATTTTTAAAACAAGCATTTGCAGTTTTTCTTCTTCCTTTTTGAGGAATATAATTCGATCGGATCAATATAAAATCTTTCAAATCCTTCGACTTCTCTGTACGTGTCATTGGGTAGGTGAATAAAGTAGAATATAAATTAAAAGAACATGCTAGCTAGAACTTATCAAGGTTGGAAGGGATGCAGGCACGCAGCTGTTTGGAAGGACACGAAGAGGCAAGGCCAAAGATATTTAAACAATGCTGTAAATGCAACAGGTCCTGCCTTGCATGATCTGTTTTCAGTGTTGAAAATTTCTGCAGCTCAAGGACAAACTGTAGAACGAACGACTCCGTTTACGGAAAACAATTACTTGGTCGTTAACTGGAGCTAATCTTCTCAACAACACTGTAATAACGCATTTCCCCGCTTGGCAATAATCTCAATGCGTTCGAACAAATGAGCAGCAAATAACGTAGCACAGCTTGTAAACTGCAAAAAAAAAAAAACAAGAGAAAGAGGAGTAGGTGACAATGAGAAGAAAATAAAACATTTTCCCTAGCAGCATCGGAAACCATAAGCTCAAGGGGTCCACCAAGTTTGTCTTGATCCGACTGTGATACAGGGGGTCAATCTATCGCAATGCTTGACTCGTCTTGCATGGCGCTGTCAGCGCATGCGCACATAAGCCAAGCTCCACGCTCGCCGAGGCGAAAACAGAGTGCGGGAGATCATGCCCACATATAGGGTCGTGACCCCTAACAATGGCAATGACTCTTCGCCATGGCGTGCTACATACGACCACATGCGTGCAGGCAAAGCCGCCATTTTCAAATGTGTGAGTCTACACTTTTCCCAACAGAAAAGCTTCTCAAGCGGTCAATTTCTATACTGATACATGTGTTCGACGCTTCGATAACAGTACGTATAATTTTTATACTCTATATTAACATAGTTATGAGATTTTAACTACAGAAATGTCCAAATTTAACGCAGAATATCATTCTAAGAGAAAAAAAGATTAAGAGTACACATTAACGCAATAAATGCACAAGTTTTCCAGACAGAGGTAGAAATCGTGCTCAGCAGTTCTGAACGCTTGCATTTGATAATTCTTTAGCCGTTAGCAATGGAGAGAATTTGGAGCTGTCAGAATTTCCTCAAATTGCGATTACGAAAGTGGAACGTAACAGAGCTTCGACAGTTCCGTCTGTTTACTGGTACGATAGCGTTAAAATGCCAGGTTTCTTCGGGCAGTATAATATTTTTTTCTCTTATTTATTGTGGGTTTGTTTTTTTTTGTCTTGCAAGTCCTGGGCTGTGTGTGAACTATGCTGATTATTAGGCTCATAACCTTTCATGTTTATTTGTTCAAGAAGCAGTGTTTGTATGGTAAAGGATTTTGGTGTAAAATGTACTTGCTTTGTCACATATTGCTGATAATGTTGACAGATTTGGTCCTTTGGACTCTTAACTCTGCCTCTCAATTTTTATATTTTTTTAGGCTAGCTTAAACGACTTTTTTCAAACACCAAACTTTCCACTGCAGCAGCTAATTAAGAATATTTGTCAAAGAGCAGCATAAGGATTGTGTTCCAGTGGTGAACCAAAAAAAAACTTATATAGATAGCCCATTGACAACTGATTGTGACTGGAAGTATCATTTCAGACAACTTTAATGGTCTTTTTCAACAACAAATCATAATAACTGCATAATGGTCAATAATTTATTTTACTGTTATTCTAGATAGCTGGCTGCTGCATTTTAAGATGAAAGTGGTCACAGGGTGTGCAACTTCCCACTACAATCTATTGAACCAGATGCAAGCTTCATTAATTAGAGCTATAAAGCTGATTCCTCATGGTCCTATGCTTCCAGTTCTCCTGCACAAGTCATTAAGTAAGTGCAATTTACTTTTTGATTCATAATATTCATAATCCTTGTGCAGAAAGAAAATTTATGAAGCATGTGACCATTAATGGTCAAAATGACTTCTATGTTATTGTGTGCTGCAGATTTAAGGAAGGAGAAAAAGATAATACCTGAACTGTTTGAACAGTCATTACACCACAGATAGTGTAGCTTTTGTTGTGATGCTGCACTATAAGAGTGTGTTATTATTATACTTTTGATCTTGATTTGTGAAATCTTATTTGCCTTCTATATTTATTTCCATGCAGGTAACTACCAAGAATCTAGCTGAATCTGCAAGGGACAAAAATGTCGGAGGTGGAGAGTGATGACAAAAATGCTCCCACTCAACCAAAAACGATACGGATAACTCCGATTAGATTTCGGTCTGTTTTCATTTCCTCTGCTTAATTTTAGGGAATTTTTTTTTGGTGGACATCATGTAGGGACACAAGGCTGTGTCCTCTTTCTGGTAAAATAGCATACAGTGATAAACAAGTTTTGTACAATAACAATAAAAATGTTCTTTAAAAATTTTAACAACCTATCAGCAGCTGACAGTTTTAAATGTACTAAGCTGAAAAAAAGTTTATGCAAATGTATTCATTTGACACAGGGATGCACAGCTAACAGCGAAGGAGAGAAGGATGCCGAGGAATCACTATATGCTGACCATTCAGTTATGCAGCAATGTCCACCACCATTGCCATACTCTTTGCCACTAGTGGTTGGCACCATCTCAAGGGTGTCCCAAGTAGCAGCTTTTCAAAAAAGGACTGTTTCACCTTTGCCTTCACACCCCCAGCGCCTTCCGATTCCATTGTCTGGTTTTCAGCCTGCCAGCATAAAGACCCATAACCCCTTGGAAGGTAATTTAAAGCCATTTTGTTTATAATCATTTTAGCTTTTTTTCTTCTTACCCTTGGCCAAGAGTATGAACAGTGCTTTTATGAGTTAAAACTGGAAGCGGAAAATCCCAGCCTTTGCCATAGTGAAAAAATTTGAAACAAATATGGATCACATATCAGATAGATATGACAAATGGTAAAGATTAACCAATTAATGGTATTTTCCAGGCATTGTGAACTATAGCAAAGCTAGAAAGATCATTATTTTTACATGTTTTCTGCTATTGTGTTCTTAGGTTAGAACTAAACTAGAGAAAGTTGGGATGCAACAACTGTCTCTTCTGGAAGAGATGAAGAATGATACAAACAACCTTAAAAGGATGTTTACATGGATGGAGGAACAAGAACAGGAAAGGCAAAATGACACGGGAAATCTGCCAGAGGGGTTCCAGTCTCGCTTAACAATCAGCAGAAGATGTAGAGAGTCTTGAGGGAGATATGAAGACAGACCATAAAAAAGGACATGCTTGGTATGTGCTTTATTCTGATTTGTTAGTAGGAGGAGTCAAATCTTTTTATCTGATTCCCTTTAAAGGTTTCCATACCATACCATTCATTGTATAAAACTAATGACATGTTTGCAGTACTAAAAAGTAATAAAGGCATTGTTATGGTGGCATTGATTAGAGCAGATAGTAAATTTTCTGTACCACTTTTTCTTGGTTGTATGAAACTTCCTGATTGTTGCTGTCTTTTTTTTTGGGGGGGGGGCTGTCTTTAAATACTAGTTGTCATAACAGGTTTATATGTTGCCCACTGCAATTTTTTTTAAATGATGTGTATTTATTTTTGTCTGTTTTCAGGAATGCCATTCGGTGATGCGTCGGGCTTCACATTAAAGCATGTAGTGAGGGGCATTCTATCTGTGCTATTTTCAACTGAGTTGGCCTGATCTTACAACTTCAATGGGACTCAAGAACCACCCCTTCATTTTTACAAACAGTTCAGGTAAGGATTTAAATTTGACTCTGTGTGTGTGTGTGTATACGGTACATTAATACATGCCTGTCATAAAATAGGACTGTTTGGATTGTTTCTTTATCTTTTAGTTATGAACCTTACCTTTGACTCTGCTAGGTGCAGACAAGAATTTTCATGAGTCATAAAAAAAAAAAAAGCATGACAGGAAGATAAATCAGGCCTGGAGAACTGTCCCTACCTCATTTTATTGTGATTGAATTACATTGCCAAAATAAAATATGGACACATGTTTACGCAATTTCTAGTGACTGTAGTCCTTTAATCAGCTGGGTTAACACTGTGTAGAAGGAATTAAAATGACAGTTTATAGACATCTTTACAGTTCCCATGTATTGGGATTGTTTTTGAAAATTAGAATTTCCAGAGTTTTCTGCCTATAGAAATTCTAACTGAATTCAAATGCAGTTCCACTTGTAGTCTTTCTGTTTATAACGCTTTTAATTTTTATGCCACTTACATATCAGTATAATTTGCTTGTACCTCTTTTTGGTTTCACATTATAATTCTGGATTTTAGGGTCAGTACCTACAAATTAAGTGATTACTTTTTTAGTATGCAGACGCCTCATATTCTTATATTTGTTCTATTTTTAGATGCCTGCAAGAAAAAGTTATCCTGAAGCTACGGATGCTGACTTGCATGCATCAACTTGGTTAGCTGGTGCTAGGGATCAAGAGAATGGCAGAAGGGAAAGGGTTGAGCACAGCCTATACGTCAGTTAATTGTTCTGGGGTGAGGACAAGTAAGCTGTGCAACTTTCTACCTACAGTTGTTAATTCTTGTACATAAACCTGCATATACTAAATCTGGATTTATATAATTATATAAAACTGTGCTGTGATTATTATTTACTCTAACCATTAATTTATCAATGCAGGATATTTTCACCCGATCCAATAAGGAGACTGTGTTGTGGTAAATTCAGAATCATTTATATGTTTACAGTTCTTTTCTAATACTTCTAAAATTTCTTGAACATAATTGTGTTTTCAAACATGTGTTTGATGGTTTCCTTTTCTTAGTGATAAAGGTGCAATTTAAAATTTTAATCTGTTTTAAAAGATTGTAGTTAATACCATAAGCTGCAATCCAACCTAGAACCTTTTATAGTTAATTTCATGACTTTGATTATTTTTAGAAATGTCTATTAAAGCATCACTCTTTTTTGACAGCAATTCAGTTCATACTTATCATTTGATATATTGTCATAGATCTTTGAACTTTTCTTTGGGAAAATGTAATTAGTGTTAAGGAAACTGCAATTTAATTTTAATTGTTTTGTCAATGGATACATGGTTTTGCATCGTTCTACAACTATAATTAAATAACGAATGTTGCATTAATATATCAAGAGGAAACATCTTTATTATGTATGCAAACAGACAATGCTTTAAAAAAAATTTTATATATTAAAAATTTTTTTTTTTATCAGTTTGCTTTTTATCCTTATTTATGATAACATTTTTACCTTGATAAATGATAAATTGTTTATGTATACAAATGAGACAATGCTTTAAAAAAAATTGTATATTTTTAACATTATTTTTTTATTAGTTTGCTTTTTATCCTTATTTGTGATAATATTTTTACCTTGATAAATGATAAATTGTTTATGTATACAAATGAGACAATGCTTTAAAAAAAATTTTATATTAAAAAAAATTTTTTTAGTTTGCTTTTTTATCTTATTTACCTCAATAAACGCCAATAAATAACAAATCATGTTTGTTTGTTTTTTTATAACATTTTGCACTTTTGTGCACTCTTTTGCTGCTTGTTATATATATATTATTGCAAAATACACAAATTATTAATCCATTTGATATTGGTATTTTTTAGGAATTTTGGCATGTCTTGATTTAGAATATGTAAATCAGATATGCCGAAATCCTAAAAATACCAATAATCTGAAGATATAAATAGTGGGATATATATAAAAAAAAAAAGATGGGACGTACCCATGAGCCATCAGGGTTGACTAGCGGTCACAAAGGGGGAGAGAAGCGTCCACGCTTGTTTCACAGGTAAAACCGACATGACCCGTTGTTACGGCCCGGTTTCACTTTCGCTATGGGTCGGACGCCATTTTGCCACATGGCCCCCGGATACTCAAGACATGTCCCCCACCTGTAGCCAATATTCCTTTGCTGCTGGGGTTGTGACAAACGCTTCACAAAATTTGATTTATTTTTTATATCACATAGATATCAAGTTTACAATGATATTGGAAAAAATGGGGCAAGTCATTTACATCCTTCGATATCAGTCTCTCTTTTGGAGGTTACAAAGATATATCACAAACCACAGACTTCTATGATTTCTGTCAGTCTGTGTCTGTAACCTGAATCCGGGATCACAAACGTGATTCACCCACGCACGTTAGGTAACTCTAGCGTAGTGTTGATGAGTAGTCTCCCTTAAATCTCATCTTCGTTTAGAAAGTACAATCAGTATTCCTCATCACAAGACTTGGTCATGCTGCCTTAAACCTATTTTTATCTTCATATCAAGAAGTTAACAACTCCTTTATCTGTATTTGAGTATCTGTTATAATCGGGTAAGAAAATAATGTGAGATATTTGTTTTGAAGCATACTAGAACAGTTTATTTATGCTTAAGATAGCACACACTTGAATCTGTCGTCTGCCAGTTCCACAACACGAGCGACAAGGCACAACGCATAAACGCCTTCCTCAACACTGCAGGTACATCGGCTTAATTTTCTTATTCAAAAAATTTCGCAGAAATAATAGTAAAATACAATTTCGCTCCAATGAGAATGGAAAGTTTCTTAACGTAATGGAATGCACAATCTGTAATGAGTAGAATCAGTTGATTTGCCACTGCTGTACCCCATTTTTAACTACCGCCTCAGTGGTGTATCACACGGTTTTGAGCTGTTATAAAACATTTTTTTTAAAACTCTACATCAACCCCAATTTACTGTAGACGGGCCAAAAAAAAAACAACAAAACAAAACAAATAATTGTTGGCTTTTAACAATGCCAGTGACTACATTTCCATTGATCTGATAACTTCCCAATATAGAATGCTACATACTTCATATAAATATATACTAGTACTAGTACGCTGTATACTTTATTTGTCCTGTTTATTCCTGTTTCAGAGACATGATGATGGATAGTGGCAACTGTCAGATCTCTTCCGACATCACTTGACACCCCACTTGAAGACGAGACAAAACGGTCTTGCTGCACATCAGTGGCTTTTCATCTTTATGCCCTTGTCAGCAAGATGGCACTCTCACAATCTCAAGTGCCACTGACACACTTATTTGCAGAACTATCTTCCTTGGAGGACCTCAGATTTCCTCTGGAGCGATCATCAAGATTGCAGGTAAATTGTCTTGTGTTTTGCATACAGTGGGTACATATTATGTGCAGTTTTATCACCTCTCCATATCTGAATATTTTAATCAACACATCTCTATTGATTTACATTAATTTTGTTGATAATAAGTCTGGCCTTGAGAAATTCTGGGGATATTTGAACCACTTTTCATGTGGGGTTTCCATTTTTCTTTTTGAATAAAACCTAAATAAAAATCATCATTTGGATTGAAATGGCAAAGCATAGTTTCCTTTAACTTTATTTATGCCCATCTTCATGTGCACATTACTGCCTGTGTGAGAAAATTCATTGTCTTAACATAAAATTTTATTGTTTTCTAGATACCTTTTGTAAGATGAAATTTTACTCTGATAAGTTTTTTGTTTTTGTTTTTTGTTTTTGTTTTTTGCAGTATACATGCTTATCAGTGTCACAGCGATATATTGCCTTGGGATCAAACACTGGTGGTGTGTATATCTTTAGCAGAGAATCCCTGAAATACCTTCAGGTGGTGTTTGGAGATGTGGTAGGTACCAACAACAGTAGTGTCCCTTGTGTGTCTTGCATTACAATGTGTTGGCAAATGTCGTAAAACCCCATACATCGTTTAACCTATAAATGTAGCCATCGTCCTATGGCCACTTTTTTAAAAGACAAACTATAAAGAGACTAAAATACCAGATAAATGCAATGAGGAGTGTACAATAATTAGTCAAACATTATATAAAAATGATATAAATATATATTTCACTGTGTAAAGTTACCCAGTATGGAATAAGATGGATTAGTTCATTGTCAGGTAAGCATGCTGTGATAAGTTTCAGAGAAAAAGTAGGATTCATAATCATTGCCCAAAACACCATTAAAGAAAATTTCACTAGAGGAACTTTTTTTTTTAAACAGGAAGTCAGTGCAGTGACTGCAACAGCTCTCAGTCCAAATGATCAGAATGTAGCTCTGGCTGACAGGTACAGAATCTCCACAAAGCATCTTGTGAAGCTTTAGTTGAAAATACCATTAGTAAAATTTCTTGGTTGCAAGATAACAAGACTGTGGAGTTCACCCTACTTTCTACCCAATTCCAACTTACCACATGACAGCTAGTTCCCTCCCACATCCCCACTGTGAGTCTCTCTCAGTCCTGGCAAAAAACTGGATGGTAGCAGTTAGCGCCTGTCACCAATACAGTGAGAGTTGGCATCCCTGGTTTCAGCTTTCATCTTGGGCATGCTGTTCTTTCTCTGCATGTGGCATCTGTTGACAGGGCTGGCCACATTGCTGTGATATACCTTAGTTGCTGGCTCTGCGTAAAACACCAGTCTCCCCTCCTTCCCACTGTGGGTCTCCTCTCAGTTCTGGAAAAAAACTGGATGTGTATTCATTGGCCAGACAGGCCAGGATATGGGGTAAACTGATTGAGTTTGTGTCCTCCCTGTTCATTGATCAGCAATGACCAATTGGGAGCAGACAGCTGGAATTGGTAGCTAGTAGGCTGAACTCCACTTAGTCCTGTCATCTGGTACAGCAGGAAGCAGAAGTATGTGCAGTCTTACAAAATATGAATGAAGGCTTCATGGACACCTACAAATTAATATTGATTATGATGATTTTAATATATTATGTATAATGGTCAGAATATGGCCTGCTTTTGCTAAAATTTCAATCTTCTGATGTAAAGTTTGCACTGAAATGTACATTAGAACAGCAAAACTGTTACAGAGATCTATTACACACTCTTAGAGCTCTTTGTAATGCCAGTTATGTCTTCTCGTGGGATACTTCCCTAGATTCTACCACAAATCATTTGTGACAATCTGTATACAACTGTTGTTGGGAACTTTCAGTTCAGGTCAAGTCATTGTGATGGAATTAAACATTGAACGAAGGATACGCCCTGAGCGTGTTCGGCAGACAACTGATCATGTAGGAGCTACTGTGACGGCCATGTTGTGGGATAACTCTAGCTCAAGTCTGTTTGTGGCAGACAGCTTGGGCAAAGTTACTCTTATCAATGTTTCTGCATCCAAGGTGTGTACCTAGAAGTGTAGGCATGCATGTGTTCAAGTGCATTCCTATGTAGTGCATAGGTTTCTGCTGTCAGTTTGAAACAGAAACTTTTAAGTTTGATATATAAAAGGAAAGGGGGAGACACAGGCAGCAGTGAAAGATGTGAGATGATGTGGGATACAAAGATGGTGTGAGGACAAAGGAGGGGGTAAAAATGTTTGTATATATTACAAAAATATGGATACACATGGACATATACACATTCTTTATCCCCCACCTTTCCCTCCACTGCACACACACACACACAAACACATAGATACTTATAAACACATATATAAATACATGTGAACACACACACACAAATACATGTGTACATGCACTTCATCTTTCTTGTTGAGCCTCCTCAAATGGAGCTAAAGCTCTCAAATCTTTTCTGCAGGCGAAAACACTTTTCACCATTCCTTCAGAAACAATTGTTCGCCTGGACTCCAGTGTGTATCAGATGGACTGGTGGAGCAACAAGCTTCTTGTTTCTACAGTTTCTAGAACATATCTTCTTAACAACACCAGGTGCATTTTAAGGGAAAATACATGTTAGGCCATGTAGTTTCTCCTGATAAAATGGATAATGGTATATGCAATATGCAATATGGAATACATTTTGGATTATTCAAGATTGTTTTGATTATCGATGAAGTCATTATTTCAGATTAAGCATCCTTTCATAAACTCTTGTGAAATTTTGTAGAAAAAATTAACTATGAAGTAATATACTGTTAAGTAAGGCATCACATGCGTTTTGGGCTTCATTCTCCTGGATATTTTGGTAGCTATTGGTGATTCCTTCCAATAGATGCGAGTAGACTCCAGAATTGTGTACAGGCATGTGGAACAGGCAGCATCACTCACTTCAATTTTGGAGTTTGAGTAATTTCAGTGCCTCATCATTCTTCAAAAAAGAAAAAAATCAAATTTAGTTTTAAAACTATTTTTGCTAGCCAAGCATTTTTGTGGGTTTTATTCTAGAGTTTTTTTCAAGTATCTAATGTTGATTGCATTGGTGAATATGTTAACTATCTCTGAATGAAAAACACATTAGTCTTATTGGTGATATGTTACAATCTTTTTGATGATGTCATCTGTAGTTTGCTGTGTTGTGTTTCCTTGCAGACATCAGTTTTCACAAATTGGGCAGAAGTCAAGGTAAAAAATGTTTTCCTTATCTTGCTTTCACTTGTGTTTGATATTTTCTAGCCAGTTTTATTATTGAAGTGTATTGGGCATATGTAAACATCTGTATGTACCTGTTTATGTGATTTGTAAATCGGGACCTTTTTGAGAAACATCTCAAAACAAGGAAAAAGTTATCATAGAATGTGTATATAGGATTCACATATAGGGTATGTGTAAAGGATTCATCATAGGATATGTATGATACATGTATAGGGTATTATATCGGAGATGTATAGGATAAGTGTAAAGTCCTCTTAAATTGTGAGAGGAAGTTTAAAAAGAGTGTTCATCAATTAAGACTTTGATGTAACCATTCATTTTTGTGTGTGTATTGTTAGGGATGGAAAGTTTGGTGCCTGCTTTTTCATAGAGCCCAGCTCCAACTATGCTGTCATCTACTGTGCTCGTCCTGGTTCCCGCATGTGGGAGGTTCGATCATTAAGTTCATATCTTACACACAAGATTGGACATGTATTTGTGCATGCAGTGTATGAAAATCCACACATGTACATCTGTGGATTTATGCATTAATACAAGCATGCATTACAGATACTGACTTTATATCAATGAAGTACTTAATGTTTGGTATGATTGCTGTATTTAGAATGGAGGAATTCAAATTATTGGGAAGATCATGGTAAGGCTTTGAAGAAAGGTTTAAAATAACTGAGTAAATGGAAGGAGATACACCATTAATAAATAAAATAGAGAGGTGAAGATCAAGAAAAAATATATATTACTGCAGGTGGATTTTGAGGGAAATGTGCTGAACACGCATCAGTTTAAACAGAGTTTGGCTACTCATCCATCACCCATCATTTCACAGAGGTGAGTACAAACATCAGTCTCAGTAGAGTTGAATGCTACTCATCAACTGTTCTTAAAGGTTTATTAGTTTCAGGTGTTTCCACAGCAGTATACCTACCCAGGTATACCTCTATAGCAGGAATTCAGACTCAAATTTATTCTCTTACATCAGACTTTGAAAAGTCTCTTATGCCAGCACTTGATTTATTTTTGGCAGTGTGAACCTGGAGGAAGCACTGCTTAGTCCATCCTCTGCTCCTCAGTCTGTCAATTTTCAGAAAATGTTTCGACTTGGGTGAGTCTAAAGCTTGCATAGCAAATAACTGAAAAATATAAAAGTGTGAGGGGCACTTTTGGAACTTGGAACACTCCAGGGCCCCTTACACTTTTATGTTTTTAGTTATATTTCTTAAAGAAAATCTTGAGACCTAAGGAAGAAATTATTTTACCCTTTTCAGTACATTTCAAATAAAAGTGTGTTTTGAAAAAAAATATTCTTTACTCATTTTATTTATTTTAAGTGTGTGGACTTATTTTAATAAAAAAAAACTAATGTTATTTTTAAGCTACATAACCACAGTTTTGTCTTATCTAGCTTGCCGATCTCGTAAAATTTGGTTGAGCTTGTATTCGTGTATTTTTTCAAAGAGAATTTATCTTAACATGGAGCAGCCATGGTTTCTATGTGTTTGACCCTGTCAACGTCAAGGTTGTTCTCTGGATGGATGCTTTTAAAGGTAAAGAGCATGTTTAGGGATCGATGATTGCTTATATTTCTTAACATTTAGTGGAGTTCTTTGAGTAATTTTAATGTTGCATCTTTTAGGTTATTTTTAACAGTGATTTTTTGCAATCGTGATTATAGACAATTAGCATGCTTATGCTCAATGTCCGTAGAAGTTTCAGATGATTTTATAGGTGAGTGTAGGATGTTTGTTGAAGGCAAGAAAAGCAGATAAATGAACATCCGGGAGAAGACAGCACAGATTTTTTAGATAGTACATCTAAATGTTGGTGTGAAGAACAATAACCACAGTTTGCAAAATTGCTGTCATGAATTAATTTCCTAAGATGAAAAAACTTATATTTGGACATGAAAAAGGTGTGGCTAGTTGAGGTATAGTTCTATTCTTCTTCTTAAGAGCGTACCTTTTGTTTTTCTGTAATTTTTTTTCAATAGTACCTTATAAGAATTTTTGAGAATCCTTTGTTTCTTTTCAGGTGGCATTTCCGATATGTGTGTTGTGAAAAATGAAGTATATATTTTCCTCGAGTCCCAGGAAGTACGACGCCTTGTCTTTCTTCCCATCTTTCTGCTTGTGCTCAGCACTTACCAGCCCACACGTTGCACATTAGCTGCCAGACTGCTTCTTTACATGGAGAACTTTGCACTCCGGCCTTCTTTGCTGAAGCGCATCAAAAAGGAACTAGTTCCTCAGCTCACATCACTTTTGATAACTGAGGGACATTTAGCTCTTGCTGAGAAAATTTCTGTAAGTCATGAACTAGAAAAAAGAATTAAAATACACTAGTAGGAAAATATCACAAGGATAAGACATATTGTATAAAGGGATAGTGTAAGTCTGTATGTCTTAGGAAAATAATAAAGTTGTCTCTCTTGCTTATGGTTTATTACGCCCACCTATTTGTCAATCAGTCTGTCATCTCTGTCTCTTTTCAACACATACATAAGTGGGGGTATGCAACAATGCAACAAAATCTTTGTTCTTTTCATTCCTATCCCACTCGATATACCACTAACAGTGCACACTGCTGTTGCTATATTGTAACTCTGTTATTTACTTTATCTTTCTGGGGATCCACTACCATAGGGAATGCTGGAAGACGTCAGTGTGAGCTCTGGTGACTTAGACATTACACAGGAAGAGAGGGTTAACTACCCACAATACAGCACCCAGCTGTCTGGCATTGTGGTTGTTAATGATGGCAGCATCACAAGTCAAGAGAAAGGGTTGTATGGAGGAGTGTCACACCTGTCAATTTCACACAAGAAAGAAGAACAGGTGAGCATGTGTCTGTGTGTCTGAAGGTAGTTTGAAGCTGTCTAATGTGTCGAAAGCAGTGGACAGATCAAGCATAGACAGTACTTATATTTGATATTACTATAATATATGATAACTATTATTGTGTTTGTGTTATCCATAGATCAGTTCATGCATCAAGAACTTAGTAATGAATAATGAAGGCATATAGGTCAAACACATAAATATGCATTCTGTTCTGAACTTCCTCTGTCTCTTCTCTTGTATTCACACTCTTATCACCCCATGATATAGCCTTAGTTGCTGGCACAGCATGAGCACTAACACACACACTTATCACTCAGTCTCATTCATTCTTTCCTTCAATATAACATTTTTTCCCATGAAAAGATAAGCTAATAATAAAATAGACTTAATAGGTTTATTGCTTTTCTTCTTTTAGAATCAGAACAGCAAAGTGAGAACAGGAAAGAAATACTCAAATGGAAAACATCCGACCCAGATCCCTCATCTGATCCTCCTAGAACACACATATTACAGAAGTACAATTCTGTAGATGATTGCACTGAAGACAGTGTTGATAGTGAAGTAAACAACAACTTGGATCAGGTTGTTGACAAAATCTCAATGGTGATGACAACAGCAATCAAGAGAAAGTGGGAGGTAATCATGTTGACGATATTGACTGTGATAGCTTGTTGACAGACAGCTTAGAAGCACCACTTAACAACAGTTATAAGTGTGACTCATTAGAGGAAAGGCTTTCACCTATGGATCTGGAGAGGGATTTGCAGTCTGAAGAAGAACCTTTCATTAAGGCTGCTGCTTGGGAAGAGCATTCTGACAACAGCCAAGACAATGTGTTTGAAGACAGTAAGCTAGGAAGTGATACAGAGCAGGTTGTGTCCCATCCAAGATTATCAATCTGATTTTAAGAACAAAAATGGAAAGGAAAGTGGTGAAATAGACTTGGAAGGGGAAACTCAAAGAACAAATGCTGATGTTATGACAGAGAGTTATCCTCCCCATGTGAAAATTTCTGAAGGAGCAGAAATAGATCCTGCTGCTTTGGAAGTGCATTCTGGCAACAGCCAAGACAATGTGTTTGAAGACAGTAAGCTAGGAAGTGATACAGAGCAGGTTGTGTCCCACCAAGATTATCAATCTGATTTTAAGAACAAAAATGGAAAGGAAAGTGGTGAAATAGACTTGGAAGGGGAAACTCAAGGAACAGATGCCGATGTTATGACAGAGAGTTATCCTCCACATGTAAAAATTTCTGAAGAAATAGATGCTGCTGCTTTGGAAGAGCATTCTGGCAACAGCCAAGACAATGTGTTTGAAGACAGTAAGCTAGGAAGTGAGACTGAGTATGAATTGTCCCGACAATATTATCAGTCTGATTTTGAGAAAAGAAATGAAAGGGAGGATGGTGACATAGACTGGGAAGGGGAGAGTCAGGAAACAGATGCCAGTGGCATTACTGAGAGTTATCCTCCACAAGTAAAAATTTCTGAAGAACAGTGATTCTAGAGAGAACACATTCTTTGCCTAGTCTGCATGAGAATGAAGCCAACATTACCTTTGCTGAGAGAGATTCAGAAGATCAACTGCATCATAATGGCTTCAATGCAGAGACTGAAACAAGCCAAGCCACAACTGGAGAAGCAACTGCAGGTGAGCATTGCATTACTTCATTTATTTATTAATAGACAACAGAGTTCCACAACATCAGTGTACAGACATTGTCTTTTGCTATGTCTAAAGCAGATGAGCTTTTTTGGGGCTACTTGTGCTAATAGGTCAGGAGCTGCTTAGTGTTCCTGATATTTTTCTAACTGAAAGGAAAAGAAATTTTAATAAAACTTCTTGTGTAGTAAATATAATACAAATAATTTGGAAAAAATTTACAAATCATTTGTATTGTTAAAGCAAATTATCATCTACATAGAGAATTTTGTAAGCAAATTTTTTTTTTAAGTCTTTGTCATCATACTTGTGTAAAAACCATCAGGACAGACTAAGTGTTGATTTCCAAGTTCATTATGGTTTTGGCATGAAGTTTTTATTTATTTGTGTGCTTTTATTTTACTATTTTGGTGTTGTCCTAAAATATAGGTTTTCTTTTAAAAGAGAAATGAATGGAAAAAGTAAACTGAGTGTTTTCAACTAATCAGCAATATTTTGTAACAGAAAAACAAAGGGCAACAGGATTCAGGTGAAAAAGAGAAAAAAGTGCGTGCAAATGAGGTGATCATTTCTGGCAGTGGTCCAGGTGAGGTTTATTCTGTATGTTTATAGTGAAATGGTTGATCAAATAAATTGACAACTTTTCATATCTGCTTGTTTACCACTGAACAAATTCTTTTTGTACAAAATGAAAGTCTTAAAAATGTATAATTATCCTATTATATTATCCATAAAAGTATTATACAAGAACTGAAAGCATGTTCCTTTTCAACCTGTGTGCAAGATAAGTGTCCATTAGAAATTATGGGGTAATTCTATTGAAATAAGCCTGCTGCCATATTTTTGTATCTCATCCAATGAATAGTTTTTCCCAGTATTTTTTGAATTAATTGCTGAAGATCTCATTTTTAACTAAATCAGAAATAACAGAAAAGATACCATGAAGTTATAGTGTAGGTCAGATATTTTTCTCTTGTAGTTTTGGTATTGTGGTTTAACATTTGTTAAGATTCTTATGTTATTTGGATGTGCAACAAAAGCAGATTCCATCTTTCTGTTGAAGATGGAATACAGCGGTCATTAAGCACTGGTACCTTGAAGCAAAAGAAGAAAAAAGAAAGACGTAAGTATTGCAAAATGTACTGCATTGTTCCATTTCTAGCACTTCTGAACTTCATACTACCTTCTCCAGCCTGTTATTAAATGTCAGAAATCTAGCCATATTTTAGTGAAAAGCCCACCTCCATTACCAGGTAATTTGCTAGCACAAAGATAAAGATAGCAGACATGTAGTAACATTTGTGTCTTCTCTGTTTTCAAGAACTGGAGCATGGGCGATCATTAGAATCTATTGAGGACATTGCACAAGACCACGGACTCTACATCCAGACTGATAAGCTAAATGCATCACACATTAACAGCATTGAAGAAGAAGATGGAAAAACTGACAATGAAGTGCCAAGCATACCGTCTGTTCAGGCCTGTAGACACAGTGCACAAGATACTAATGTGCCTCTGGAAGCAAACCAGATTTCATCTATTGAAGATTCTTTGGTAAAAACTCCATCAGTTTTAGATGATGAAACTACGTCAAAGAGTGATTCTGGTTTTGCCAGTCCTATGGACCTTCAGCAGCAGAGACTGGAGGTCGATGAAGTTATACCTCCTTTGATTCAGCGGCTGTCTGCCATGGGGGTGGCTCCTATGGCTGGTGCACTGGAGACTGACACCATGAGTGCTCCAGAGACATCTGTACGAGGCCTTTTGGCAGGTGCAACTCGCCATGGCCGTAATCTTCTCTCAGTCAAAGACAGGTATAAATTCAAGTTCATTTTATTTTTTGTAGTTCTGTTCCATTTCATCAATACCAATCTGCAAATACAGCTTTGATAACTATGTTAAATGGGAAGAATTAGAAAGCATTTATGTGGTTGAAAAGAATGTTTGCAGATCAGTTTACCAGAGAAAAAAGTCCGCACTGATATAAAGGTCATTGTCATGTCACATGACTAGCTTGGTGTCCTCAACATTATCTCTCTTATTGCAGAGTTTCCTCAAAAATCAGTAATACCACCAAATCCTTGATCAAACGGGTAAAGGAAAAAAACCTGTTGCCATCACGATCCCCATCTGGCAGTCCACCTTCTGGAGTGAGTGTTGTTCAATGTCTTGAAGGAGGAGAAATGTGTGTATGTTGCTCAGTGTTCTTAAGGGTGTGTATGGGGTGAGTGTTGTCCACTGTTCATAGGGTGTGTGTATAATATTTACATTAAGGTCAAGTGAAGTGGTTTTTTTTTTCAAATGACTGGTTAAACCCAGACTATTTTCTAAAATCTGGTACACTCTTCCTCTCACTTCTATTCTTTATATACATTTCTATTTTCTATATACAAACACCCATTCATTTATTCATCTCTTAACTGGTACCAGTTGATAAATGGTTATGCTGGTCTGCCAGTTCTAGATGTTGAGGCAAACAACTGACTAGACCAGGGGTGGGCAATTAATTTTCCCAAGGGGCCGCATGAGAAATTGGGATGGTTTTAGAGGGCTTTCTTGGCTGGCTGATTGGTACTGTTGTTTTGGCACTGTTGACTGTTTCCTTTCATTGAATAGATATGAGTAATTTTATTGTAAAGTACTTTGAATCCAGTTGATGCTGGATAAAAGTGCTTTATAAATGCTCATTAGTATTATTAGCTTTACCCAATTATGAAAACAACATGCAGTACTCTAGACTAATACTGTTAAAAATAGTAAATAACTAACTTTAAAGAGACTGCAGTAAACATAACAAATGGGGAAAGCATGATTTGCAACATTACCTTTGGAATTATTGGGTTTTGTGTATGGTTTGTGTTCATGTATATGGGTGTTTTGCAACTCTTGTTACAGAATTATTTAAACCTGCCATCACCACATGCAGAGGTAGCAGGAAGTGTGGCTCACACATCCACAGTGCGGCGTTCTGGCACAGCTGAAGACAGTGATAATCTTGATCCTGAAGCCAAGGTTGATCTTGCATCCTTCTGGTCTAAGACAGTGCAGACACAGAAAGAACTTGAAAAGCCAAATATCCTTTTGAATGCAGAACGCTTGAAACTTGTTTTAAATTCATGGGCTTATGAGCTTAACAAGGCCTTGCTGACCTACCACAACGAAAGTTATAAAAAGCTAGAAGAGAAGATGAAAGAAGGGGAAAATTTGGAAGAAACTGGAAAATCTTCAGAGAAGACATATATAGATGATCAAATGACTAAGAAAGAGATTGGTGAAACTAGTGGCCTAATAGAAATTACAGAAGAAGGAATAAAAACCATTTCAACTAATAAAGAGGCATCTAAAGAAAGCCAGGAAGATACCGAATTGGTCTTTGCTACTGAAAGTGAACAGAAAATACTTGATCAGTCAAAGCTTGGAGGAGAAGCAGTAGATGTCATTCAGATTAAAAGTGTAGAAGATGGTGGACCACAGTCAGGCATGTCTGCATCACCAAAACTTGTGCATGTTGTCAGGAGAAACACAGACCCTTCATTGGTGGAGGTCAAAACTGAGAGAAATAAGTGGAGTGTTGAAAGGGATTCTGAGACAGGTGTGCTGATGAAGGACTGGTCGGAAGTGTGTCACACCCATGATCCTTTCCACTTCAGCCAGCAGAAGCACATGACAGTCTCTGCACTGGCCTTGCACTGCCTGAGAGCTGGGTGTTTTGGAAATATTCTATCAGTTTTTCCTTCTCAACTAGCAGGGCCAGAAACAATCCATTCAAACCCAATGTCATCCTTCTCTTCTGCTTGCACAAATAGTAAACCAAGTTTTCAGTTTCACGATGGAGATCCATTGCCTTTTGCAGACCAGTCATTAAACCTAGCATCAGATCAGAATTCTTGTAATCATAACTTCTCTGGGTCAAATTCTACTCCATCTGACCTCTATGTTTCAAAATTGTCTGAAGGAGGTTCATCCGGTGATAAGGAAGTGTCTCAGGAAGGACTTGCACCTGATGAAGGTGCCAGCCAGGCAGATAGCTCAGCCTTGGACATGTACAAAACTGACTTGAACCAGGATTTAGCAAATAAAGATTATAATGAAACTTCAGCAGATGCTGAAACAAGTCTTGTAACCAACAGTGCAGATCAACAAGAACACAAAGACATGGAGCGTGCATTGTTTGTGCAACTGCATTACCATTTGTTACCACACTGGCGTGTCAGACGACTTGTGACTGAAACAGAGGGAGATGATGTGTATCACACATGGTGTTCTCTAATCACCTGCTACAAATGTGAGTGGTGCTTTTTGAAAAAAAATGCTTGCTTATTTGAACTTGATGCATTGATGATGTTATTTTACAGCTACAGAATATTAATATTAATGAGTTCCACTTTATAACACATATTAACTTCTGCCTTTTTCCATTTTCAAGGGCAATTATTTTTTAAAATAGGTAAATCTTATGCATACTTGGGTGATTTAAATTGTCACATTCTGAATGTTAAAATTACAAGTCTTCTTATTACACTTTATTAAATGACACAAAAATGGAAGCCATAGTGCTCAGAGATAACAACTAAGAGCTGCATGATAGGCATTGATTAGGAGAACCACTTGACCTTGTTTACAAACATGGTGGTTTGCAGCCCTTGGCAAGGGAGACATTGTGTGGGTGAAGCTCAGTGAGAGGGACGTGACAGGAGCACTTGATTATCTCAGGTCTGGCATTCTGCCCCATAAACTTTCCTTTCTGGGCCATTTAGCCAGGTAAATAATAAACAAAGGCACTCAGTCCTATTTGATGACACACATGGGTGCATACTGACAGTAAATGGATGCATATATAGGTGGAAAATAATGGAGGCAGTGCTTAAATCGTTTTTTATGGCAAGATGAAGGATGCATAAATGTAAATACAAAGTTTTGAATAGTTTTTCATGTAATGGATGCGGTGCTTGAATCCTTTTTTTATGGCAAGATAAACAATGCTGAGTGGAATGACTTTTTTGGAAAGAGGCATGTTAAGCAAATGAGTGTCACTTTCATATATTTCCCACATTCATTATAATTGTAATAATGTAAAACTTATTCTGCATAATAATTAGCCTATTTATAATTAATATGTATAATTAAAATGTAAATTATGCAAAACAGAAGTGTCCTTTCAAATCTGTAGTGCTTTTGCATTGAGTCCTCTACGAGTCGTGGAGTTTGCAACAGAAGTGCCAAGACAGGTGACCCTGAGAGATGTGCTTTACCTGTGTCGTCTGCTAAATAAGCCACGTCTGCAGGTGGTCACCCGGTACCTGACACTTTTCTTGACCCCGGTGGTAGAACATAAAAGGTATTAAATAGAGACCAGTAATTTCTTTTTGTATCAGAGCATCTTTTAGAAACAGTCTGTTCATTTCAGGAGCATTAAATATCTGGTTTATTGCATCAACAATGTTTCTTTTTCTAGAAAAGATAAAGGTGTTTTAGAAGTTAAAAGAAAAAGCAATCTATGGACCACTTTATGGTTTGGCCACATTGAACACTTGTCATTAAAGTTTCATCTGTTGTATGGAAATATTGCATTTAGTACATATTTCATAAGTGAATTCTTGCATCCAAGCAGAAGCATATTAACAGACATGGACATGTTTTCTCGCATGTGTATGCATTGTGTGTGTGCATTCACACTAACTTACACACACACACACACCTCTTGATAATATTTGTGCTTAATAAAAGTTGTGATAGTAAATTTGGTTTATGTTTTGGTTCTTGGGTCCTTTTCATGCTAAACAAAAAAATTAAATTGACAACAATCACATTTATATTTGACAAGTGTTTCTCAGGTTTTACACAGTCAATACACTTCATCCTCAAGGGTAATTATTTAAGTCATCATTATTTTCTTACAGACTTAATGGGGATAACTTGTTACTATCTGTGCTATCCACAGACTTGAGGTAGTTCAGCAAATGTGCAAGATGCTGGAAGCCAAGCAAGTAGTGCTGGAATGTTTGTTGAGTCTTCATACTGCTCAACAATCAGTTACCACCACTGAGGGCTTCTTCAGTGGAGGTGCAGACAGTTCTAGATTACATCCAAATGATGTTGAAAAAATGCTGAGTGCGGTGTTGTCATTGGTGACAGATTCTGAGTTGCCTTATATGCTGGATATGTGCTGGCATCACAGGTAAAAATATGAGTATTTTTTAGTACTTATCACATTTTCTCTAGGTGGTGTATCTTCGTGTGCACACATACATTCACAGTTGAGATTATGTGTTAAATGTTAAAATGCCCTGCTTCCTGTGATTCAGGGTGTCACTGTCATATTTGACAGGTTAGTCATTAATATTTAATGTTGCCGCCAGCCAAAACTGAGTCTTAAAGCATTAGAAAATCTGTACAGTTGTCAGAAAAAATTCTCACAGTCATTGTAGCATGCATGGCCATGTTTTCTTTGGAACTGAATGGCTCGTGATAATCTATTTTTATCTACTGCAGGCACTGGGGAGGTTGTTTGAAACTCCTGACCCGCAGTGACCAGTGGAAACAGGCACTGCAGCTTATAATTGAGCTCAATGATCTTAGTTTGCTGGACGGGACTAAAGATTATGGTAATCATGTAGGACTAATAATGCAAGAAATAAGATAATGTGCTTAAAACTGTAGTGGAAAGAAATGTTCAGGTTAAATTCTAAGGTGTAGAAAATGTGACATGTACTCCTTCAAATGTTCAGAAAGTAACAGAGCTGAGATGTCTTATGCATTGCATTGTTTAGCCTCCAGGTTATACCTGCTTACTCTACATTCCACATATGCTTATTTTATGCATCATATATGCTTACTTTACATAACTACATATGCTTACTAGAATGACAGAGACCCCACATTTATGACAGGGTTCATGCCCCGCAGCATAGATGAATGGAGATACCTGCTGCAGCTGTATCGTGAGAAGAGTTATATTCGGGGTCAAACATCACCTGTGTTCAGCGGCCACAAGGTCGCTGGCACCAAGCAGGAGCCACCTCCATTCCACAGTGTGCAAGGTTAGTAATGAGAGCAGTAACATGCTGTAGAGACTGTTAGTGCTGATGAAAATATTGCCTATGAAATATACAGAGCATTCATCAGCATGTAGGGTAGTCTGCCTGTAATATCACATATTTTCTATACAGTTCTATTCGTTTACTTACGCAAGTTTGTTTTTTTCTTCATGTCCCATTTGACATGAATATATGGAGTTGTCTTGACTAGCTACCTTACTTCCAGCTGTCCACAGAGCCTTATTTTATTATTACAGATGAGAGAAAGGTTCCAGAGAGAGCAGCCAGAAATGTCTTCCAGGAGGAATGCTTATCCCCCAAAGGGAGTGGCACCAATTTGCAAAACAAAATGGAAGAAATTGCACACTCAACAGATACCTTATTGTCCCCAGTGGTAGATGGTGCACATGCTCCTGCAACAACTAGACCACAGAGGTCGCACAGTGCTCCGGACTTTAAAGTGTGGTCCTTATTGCAAGATGAAAAGCCACAGATGTCCAGTTCCCACCAAAGTATCAGCTGGACAGGACTGGGACTTCTGGCAGCGCGCCACATTGGGGCTTTACGTGCAGTGGAGTTGCTGGAGGGGTGTTTTGGCGATCAGGGTGATCAAGATAGTGCAGCAGGTGGCCTCAGTGAGGAGTTCTATGCCCAATGCATCGCCATCTCTGGTATCCAGAAAAGACAAAAGTAAGTGAGTGGAAGCTGAAAGAAGGAAAGAGAACAGTTTGAGTGTTAAAATTATCATATTTCTTGACATGTTTCTCTGGGTTTTTTTTCAGGTTTTTCCGATGTTTTTGAATTTTGTTTTTAGTCTAGCTGGCTGTTTTGTATTTACCTGATGCCACTGTTGCTGTTATTCTCAGGCTGGTCATTCATAACATGCTGGAAAAGGTAGACAGCTACCTGTGGGCCAAGAAACCTGTACACATTCCTCCTCAGGTAATAAATCATCAGGTGCCTTATGGAACTGCATGCATTTTCCTTCATGATAAATAGTTTCTGTGCTGTGGCATGGGAAAACAGTTAATTAGAACCAGACCATTGGTCTAATGTTAGTCACGGTCATGCTTTATTGTAGGTTTAAATCCCAAATTGTTAATTATCACCTGTCTAAACTTAGAGGTGAGATTGTGGGTGTAATAATGATCATGAAGATATAAACATAACTCGTTGGCTTTGTCCAAGCCTTGAAATCACTAGCAAAACAGGTGGACTGGGTTGCACATTTTTTTAATCATGGAGGGTTTTTATATAATTTAGTTTACCTAAAAAGGGGTTTTCTGATTATGATTATGGTGTGTTTTGTGGTCAGGTTCATTATGCTGTGATGCAAGAGAAGGCAGCACAGGAAAGTGGCAAAAGTGGAGGAGGCAATTACCAAGATTTGGTGAGTGTGGATGCTGTAACCCAGAAGTGATGTCTTTAGTGTTTGTCTCTTTAGAGTAGCCAAACGTTTCAGCTTTTTTGGACTTTTCATGGCTGTCTTCATTGCAAAATTCATTTATGGTTGAACGGGACCACCCCCTTCCCCATGCAGGCATACACATTGCCACTTGTGCATTATTTATAAAATGTTAACTCCTCTATCATGGAGAAGTATCCTGCTAAGTACTCTGGACTTCAGACTTTACTTTTGTTGCATTGTCACATTGACATCTAATATTTTAGCAAAGGGTCTGTGATGGTTTACTGAGGACAGTGACAGCAGAATTTTGAGGGCTGTCTGGAATATTTGGTGAGAAAAGTATGCTGTGTGCTATGAACAGTGGTAATATGTTAATACAGTGTGGTGTGTTTGTGTGTGTATGTGTGATGGTACATCTCATTCTATGAGTTGTCTTGCTTATGCATGTTTTGCAGTTTGCAAAGCTATCCAGTGTCCCTTTGTCAAATTTGCCATTAGCAGAAGATCCAGATTGTCACTGGGGAGTCGTTACCAACATGAACAGGTGAGCTGTTAAAATAGGTCTTTTGTGGTTAGCATAAGAGTTGTGTAAGTCATATTCTGACACATTTTCCCCTAAAAACTCCTAACTTTAAAATAGGAAGTCTTTTTTTTTTTAAATTTTGGAACACAGATTCAGGTCTTAATGCCTACATACTGGACACTCAATAACTCACATCCTTGTTGCAGCTTGTGTCAGATTTGTCAGGTGAACGTTACAGAGACCGTCTCCCATATGGAACCTGGGGTACTTGTGTTCCGATGTGGTAAATATAGTTTCCTTATTTTTAGAACAGGCCATGTTCATTCTTCGAAACCTGTGTATTTGTATTTATAACAGTTTTAGAACTTGACATCAGTGTATCAATAACTAACCACCAACCACCACCCCTGCTCTCGCTCTCATGCACATGCACTTCCCTTCCCCCTTGCCACACACATATTCCCACCTCCCCAAAAACCCATCTGTATATGAACCATACTTTCAATTATGCACTCTCTTTCTGTTTAAGTAAGAGACTGCATCTGCCTACATTTGAATAGAAGACTAGTCCTTGTCTTGATCACAAAATCTCTTTGGGCATGTCTTGCAGGTCACGTTTTTCACAAGTTCTGTGTTCCTGATCAAGTGTGTCCTCTGTGCTAGTCTGACATTCCTGACACTCAAGGTCATTTGTGGCGGGACCATGTGCAACAATTCTTATTCAAAGGTGTTCATATCTTCACACGCTAACGTGGTGCTACAGTGCAGCTAATATTAAAGTACGTCACCTAAGCACATTGTGATGAAATATTATTTTTAGAATTATCTTTTTTAAAGGTGCCTTTACTGAAATAGCTTACAGAGTATTCCATCTGGTCATTCCTTGATGCCAAGCCAGAGTTTTTCTCTGATTATGCACGATGAAATCCGCAAATTTGTTCATGTTCTTTCCCAGACCATTTAGTATCAATGGTATGCTTTGAAATTACAGTCCTTGCTACCATTCAAGGTTAGTGCCAAAATGTGACAAGAAATATTTATTTTGTTATCATTGAGGAAGACATATCGAAATCAGAGAATTGCCAGATTGATGTGGCCATAGGAATATCTACAGATCATAAATGTTGTTGAGATGTCAGAAATGCACTAAAAAGCAGACAGGCAGGAAATATTAAATATTGATATTAATGGCCAAGACATTTGCTTATTGTGCTCTTGTGACTGTCCATAAACTAGTTGCATTGCCTGTAGCACTAGTCTTGTTTGTAAAGCACAACTTTTAAGCCTACCAGTAATCATTAGTTCATAAATGTGGCTTTGTATTTTATTTAGGTATCAGCATTTTGATTTTCTCTAAGTGGGAAACTGTGTGTGTGGATCTGTTGTTACAGTTGTATGATGAAATCATATATCACAGTATTATTTTTCACTCTCCTAAAATTTGTATCATTCAATTTCATGAAGTTACTTTGTGAACTGCATAGCTGAATGTTTTTTGCTAAAAATTCCCAGTGACTGTGAACACTTGTTAACTGTGCACACTTGTTTTGCTGTGCACACTTGTTACTGCCTTCATTGATGATTTTTACGTGGGGAGTTTTGGAGGCTTTTTGAGAAACAGGTGTATTTTATTAGTTGCTAGCCAAGGTACATATGTAAAGACAGAATCTTTGATAACTAGGTGTGAAGTAGTATGTATATCTTTGATAGTATACCAAGTGACATATTAATTAAGGACTGCTGAGTGATTGACCTAGAATTTGTTATACATTGACATCTTTGTTGTTGTTGCTTCATCCAAAGGTTGCTTGAACAATCCTCAAAAAAAAATATAGTATCACCAGTACTCTTTTTAATGACCTGATGCATCGTTCTTGGACTTATTTTCTTTTACTACAATATTTGCAGGTCAAGTTTATAAGTTGTACTTTTTTTCCACCACCTTTTAACAACTCCTATACTTTGAAAGTCCAAGCACTATCCAAAACTTATCTCCCTTTTAAGTTTCTTTTATAAATCAGGGAGGAGGGAGTGACCAGAATAATTCTGTTGAGTAGTTCTAGAGATTACAATATATGAAAATCTTAAAAATAAAATGCAGTGCCTTAATATGGTTGTGCTATGTTCAGATTATATTCCAAGACTTGTTTTACTGCTGTTGTGATCAGTATTATAAGCCAGATTAGAACTGCCTTTGCTTTTTCTGCATAATTTAAAGTGAGAATTTGAAATTTGTTCATCTGCCCCAGATATCTATACCTAGCGAATTAAAACAAAGAAAGATATTTCCCTTTTTTTCTGTGCCTTATAAGCATTTTCACATTCTCAACACTGAACAGTTACGTTCTCAGAGTTTATTTATATAACAGGGGAGATTGGAGGGACAGTGGCTTGCCCAGTCTCCCACTCCTCACCACATTACTAAACACAGTTGTGGGTTTTAGCTGATTTTAATCTCATGCCCTTTGAAACATTCACAAAGATGCTTGATCTTCTTGGTGGGGTGAAGCTCCCACCTCTGAAACTCTAGCTTGCTTCCTGTTCCACCCTCTTATCATTTCTACCTCAGATCTAGAATGTACTGTCCCCTGTTGCTATGAAGCCCCCACACCCATCTCCCTCTCTTTCTTGGAAAACCAGAGGGAGGGCACAGGGTTACTGAACATTGGCAGATCCTCTATGTGTGTGCACGCACATGTTCATGGTGGGCCCTGCCCAACCCTATGCTACCATAAGACAGTGATATCTTACTGTCTAAATGATAAAGGTGTTTGTGCTAAGAGGTATGAATGTTCCCCTAAAAATTCATAGAATTCACCAAAACCAATCCTTTTTACTAATTGAGTGATAATACGAGAAATGTGTTTCCTGAATTTTGCAACGACTGAACAGTATTTAATATTAATTTCACTATACTATTTCACTTGGGTTTTTTTTTCCTTCAAAGGAATAATGATGCATAGTGTCAAATGTTAAATACTGAAAGTTTTTAATCTTTGTTGACATGTCAAAAACTTTTAATTGCTATCATCTGTGAATTTGTATGCATGTTTTATTGACTCTGATGATGAATGGAGAGTAGGAGGGAGGTACAACCATATCTCATTCACACACAGAGTAAAAGAGATTGTAAATGCTAGTATTAATAGAAAAGGTAATGCAAGGGTGGGATGAAATGTTTTGCAACCACTTTAAAAAAATGAATGGGAAAAGATATTTTAATGAAATAAGAAGTGTATGTATCAACTATTTTTAAGGCTGCATATATTACAAAATTACCACACACTTCCTCAAGTTGCCCCACTTCTCCCTTGCTGTACTGACATCAACCCATTTATTGTCTTAAGTAGCTTGCATTGATCTGTAAATTTCGATCAGAAGAAATTTTTACACTGGTAAGAATTCAATAGCAGCATGCTGTTTGAAGTCAATGTCTGAATACTCTTCTATTTCGATGTGCACACTGAGTGAGAACTGTAAGCATATGTGATCAGGTGTGATTGAAGGGAGATAACCATGTAACTACACAAGTTTCTGATAGGACTACAAATATTACAGAGCAGGTAAAACTCATCATCCTGCCTTATTTTACTAAGTGATGTTATATGTTTTTTTCTGCACTTTGAAACTAACAAATGGCAGTTGTAAAATGTTTTGAAGCATATTAATAAAATATTTTATCACAGCAATTCTTGTTACTTCAGTATTGTTGTTTTTTGAGGATGTTGTGCTTGAGTGAAAAGTAATTTTAAAAAGTTTGGGTGTGCCTTGTGTACAACTAAACAAAACTTATATCAGCATTAGTTAAAAGACAATAACACTTTCAATATTGAATTTATAAAACCAATAAACATTGACACTTTGATAATGTTTAACACCCCAACTTTCTCACAGCTTTATTTTGTTTAAAGGTTACCTTAGCATAACAGCCTGGCTTCGCTGATAGTTTGTCATGACATGCCATTCATCCATTGGTTACCCATTTCCACCAGATCTGCTGCTGGTATTTTTGGCACAATCTGGTAGACAAAATCTGGCGTAATGCCTTTCCTCTCCCCCCTGAAAACGTTGTGAGCACAGTTGTTCTAGAGCACATCCATTACAAAAAACCATGAACTCCATTATAATAATTTATTAGCAATATTTCAATTTCATTCTTTGATTTGACAATTTTCAAGGGGCTTTGCTTAAACACTGATTTTACATGGTTACAGACATTATATAAGTGATGAGAGGGCATGCCAGAAATGATTTTGCAATATATCTTGCACATTCACATGTCTTGCAAAATCAAATATTGTCACTGGGAACACAAGTTCAGGTAAAAGTTGCTGTAAATTCGAAGCTAGACCAATTTTCCTGCATGTATAAAAAGAAACTTCACAAGGGGTGAATCAGAGTGGTTACAACTAATGCTTTGAACAATCATTTTGGATAAAGAATGGTTGTACAATGTTCTACGCGCATGATCACAAACCCAGTATCATTCATACCATTCTGCACATGAAACTCACAATGCTTGTAACCATAGCAGCGGCTGCACAGCTGCTGAAATAAAATGACCTGGTCTAATAATCATTTTGATCATTAATACTTACTCTCTTTACTTGCGGTAATTGGTAATCAGAAATGTCTCTAAGGTACAAGTATCCTCCCTATTCTGACACACCCCACCCCTTAATTAAAAAAACTAAAGGCACACAAAATAATATTAGCTTAGCATTGAGCTATATATAAATATCATTATATGAAGTAAAAGTGTACAGTTACTAAAACAAGCCACCCTGACTAACAGCTACAGTTTATGTTATGTACAACTTGCTGCCATGGCAACAGGCAAATTCTAGTAATTGTGCCCCTGGCCCCACACACACAGATATCAATACAAAAGAATTTGGCTTTGTGCATGTTATACTCACTCATTTTGAGATATGCTAATCACAAACAAACACATTTAACTGCATTACCTACCTGCACACATATTTCTCATACATGCATCTTCCCATCTACCAGTCTTTACACTAACATCATCACCTTTTGCTTTAAAAAAAATTCTATAAAATTTACAAGCTTGATGTAAGAAAGTAACACCACTGGCTAACCTTTCACCTTTCATAATTCCAGCCTTTAGCATGTTCACAAACTTAAAGCAATGTACCTGCACATTTATTGTTATCAAAACAATTACAAGTACCATGATTAAACAGACTCATAGTAATGCCACCCAGTTCTTTTAGACACACGCAAACACACTGTGTAATATCTGCAAATGAATTTAGCAGGAAGTTCATGATTTGGAAATGTAAACTTTGGCATAACAGGTTGAAATCTTTTTATTTAACATGTGCCATTAGTCCATAGCCTGATGATAAACTTCCAGAACATTATCTGATTGTGTCTGCATGCAAGACACTAAAATACAAAATGCGAGGCACAAATGCATATTGAATATTTATGAAAATATGCACACAAGGACTCTCTCTCTCTCTCGCACACACATACAAGTATGAAGATTTTCAGTTTCCTAATATTTTTAAATGTTGGCACATACACATGACAAAAGTATCTGCAGACTAGATTTCACCATTTCATGTCCCCACCATTTTTTCCCCAGATAAAAAACGCCCAGACTCTTGTAGTCTTGACCAATATAAATGCAATGACAGATCTCTCTCTTCAAGATGCCCTGTATCATATTCTAGACAACTTTGTCACAAGGAAATGAACGTCGACAACCATCAGCTCATACAGCCTGCTTCCCTGAGACCATGCAGTACTAACATAAAACAGCACCGGTGACAGTCAAAACATATTACTGCAAGGATCATAAAAACATGGCTACTGCAACAATCAAAAACTATGTTACGTCTAGCAGCGTTTTGCTATAAACTGCAAGGGATCTTCGTACCCTTATAAGGATTGCTGGAGTTACAACTGTGTCTTACGAACACAGTGAACATACTTTGGGGTGGAGAATTGGTATTTTATGTCAAACCCACAACTAAGGCTATATCCTGGCAAAGCAGCTAGCCCTGTAAACAGGTACCACATGCAAAGTGCCTGCAACGAGATCTGAACCCGTGGGGTGGATTTAATGACCAGTGACAGGAAAAGTACACATTAATGTGCATACATTAATATTTTTGCATCTGATTCCTTAGTTAGCATCTGTCATCAATACAGTGAAGGTTGGCTGTCCTGGCTGGGTACAGCTCTCATCTCGGGCACACTGTTCTTTTTCTGCATGTGGCATCTATCTACAGGGCTGGCTGCTTTGCTGTGATATAGCCTTAGTTGCTGGCTTTGGGTAAAACACCAATTCCTCCCTCTCTATCCCTCACAACAGCTTCGAGGAAACACCTTGTCAAATATCTACTGGAAATCAGGAGCTTACACTTGCAAGGGCTGGCACCCTCTTCTACAGTACATAGTACAACACAGCTCAACCTAATACAGAACAGAATAACTGAGCATACTATCTAAATTAAATCACAAAAATGGTAAAATGGACCTTTTAGCTGGAGCATTTCTATTGAGTAGTATTATATATTGTAAATTTTTGCTCAAATGAGTATCAGCAAACCAAATCCTGTTGCATCTCCCCTTATCCAGTTTTGGGGATAAATCAATGAAAGTTAAAAAAAAGTATAAAAGACTAATAAAAGTATTTATGTTTGACTGAAAAAAATGCAAATCCTCCTAGAAAATACATGAGTATATACTGAACATTCCACCCGCAATCTACTTTGTGAACTTTTTTTTAAACATTAGGAAAAATAATATAATAAAGGCATAGAGGCATATATCTGAAAAAATGAAAGTTGTCAAACAATAGTCCCACATGTAGAATCACTCCACATCCAAATACTTCAATGCTTTTATACCATATTTCTTTGAGAGGTCTTTCTGAAATTCTGCTTTTAGCACCTTAAGACACCTGGAAAAAAAAACTGAAGTAGCAAAGAAAACAAAACTAAGGAAAGATTAAGACTCTCGAACATAAAAAGAAATAATGGATGTAAGAATAAGTGAAGAAATCTACAACTTTGAACCATGTCTACTTCTATGCAATTTTTTTTTTCATGCCGGTGCAGCTTATTTGATGTCATGCGTTTCCTGCAACCTGAATAAAGCCAACCAACAAACAGAATGCTGCAGAATGTTTTAAATGACTGTCTGTGGCAAGTCTTCTATCCATAATAAATCTTATTTTACAGCTTGTTTTATGATTGTTCTTGTACAAATAGGTACAAAACTTGCTCTATACAAGGAAATTAAATACTATAAACAACAAAGCTTGTACCAAAGGAGAAAAGGGGTCCTGGGATGAAAGGGTCAAACAGATTATGAGAGAGAGACTGAGCAACAGCATACCAGAAAATTACAAACTTACTTTCTGTAGTTAGAGCTTGAGCGGAATTTGGCAATGTCAAAGCTGGGTGCATGAGGCATGTGGATGACAAAAGCGTTTGGGAGAACCACAAACTCATACCTGCAAAGAAAGACAACATGTGAAAATGGCCCATTTAAAAGCCAAAATTCTACCATCATGTCACTACAGCCTCCATGGCACAGCCGGCTGATGCGTGACTATCAAAATATTTGGCCTTTACTGTCATGATCTGAGGAGTGAGGCACATACTTGCTGCTGTTTGCTAAAGCTTAACTACTGATGCTCACCCTTGCACATCGAGCTCCATGATGTGTGACACCTTGTTCCAGCCGAACCCCAAGAAACGCTGGTCAAACTGAGGAATGTCTCGTTGCACCATAATGTATGGCTCGAAGTCCTGCTCCCAGTTTACCTGAGCGAAGATGTGAAAAAAAAATGGTAGGAAAATATTTATTTCTGTCTACTACATTTTTTTTTCTCCTCTCACTGCTTGAGTCGAAGGAGAATAGCATCCAGCATACTGTCTGAAGAATTTGCACCTTACCAATAAAAGATTTCAGTCTACAGTGATGCAGGAGTCTGTATTACACAAATAAAATGTTTGTTCTTTTGTATTACTTACAGTGTATGGAGTTGTTGCAGTCCTCCACTTTGCAAAGTTGGTTGGAGCATGACCCTTTGGCCACACATGGTACCTGACATACAAAGGGGTTTAAAGTGTAAAACTTTGTATCTATACCAAACTTTTATTGTTCTTGACATTCACTCATAGCATTGCTCAGGCTTGAAATTTTATGTAAGAATGGTTAATCCTGAAATTTACTTGGTCTCAGAATTTTATTATTTAACCCTGAGCATCACTAAGAATAGGCCAAAAACACTGGATGCAGTGTTGAAGCCTGACTGCTGCTTGAGTTAATTACTTTCCCATAAAATTCTGAACTCATGCAAACTCAGGATTAATATCAAGTAGATTAAAGTTGGCAAGTCTGAATGAAAGAAATAAGTACAAGTGAACAACACATTTTGTTTGTCTCAATTCTTGAGTCAGCTGCCAGTAGATGTCCCTACACTGACAGCGATGCTTTTACAATGAAACATTAAACATGAAACATGAAACATGAAACCCGATTCGCTTACCTAAATGTAAAAAGTGTTCCCATGTCTAGCATGGACAGTAATTCTGCTTTGGACTTAGGAAACTGCAGCCTGTATCGCTGGGTCTCAAAGGCTGGCACAACCAAAGCCTGAGCAAGATAGCGGCAATGAATGACAAGTGTTATTTACTTCATTAAGCAGTGTGGAATCATTAAAAAATCCTAATAGAGAAGAACAATATATTTGCCAAGTGACCTTACATTAGTAAATTTGACTTGATTGCTACTTACTTGACAAATACCAATCACACATCCCCACAGTCACAGATGCCTCCACTTTAACTGTTACTTGTACACCCCAAAAATTATTCCTTCCACATACACATGCACGCACACTTTCTTTTTCTCTCTCTTTCACATAGACTATCCTCACAAATTTCAGATTTGCTTTAGATATCAAAACACATATGCATGCAGGCACATAAGGGTTTAAACACATTTCTAAAATAAATACTTTTTTAAATAAAGGTGTACAAAAATTAAAAAGGAAGAGGCAAAAAATAAGGAGGAATGGCTGCACTCTGCTTTTCACAAAATGATGAGAGCTACTAAACCCCATCTGTATAGCTGACGGCAAATGTCTAATGCAAGAAAAAAGGTTGGAGAACAAAGTCTGTTGGGGTAAACATGCACTCACTCACTCACTTTTTTCTGTTTTCCTATAGCCATCGTTGTTGCAGCTTTTTTCAAATATTCATACAACCCAAACATGGGCAGAAAGTCAATGTCAGACAAAAATACATATGATGTCTTCACTTCCTGTAAGGCCACATTACGTAGATAGTTCACTGGGTAAAATTGCTGTACACAGAAAATAAGCAAATTAACCTACTGACAACAACTAAAAAAAAAAATGTCATCTCATAAATCATACTAACTTACAGAAGAATCATTTATGACTAGTAAATAAACACTGATATTTTTATCTACTTGGTAAATATTCAAGAACCAGTAAATAAACAAAATTTTTTTGTTATTCAAATGAGTGGATTATTGAATATTGCCACTGCTTTTATTTTACTAAATTATCTTGAAATCTGTGGCATCTAGTCAAAGTACAATGCTGAAACTAAATAATACTGTCAAGAACAGCCGGCACACAGTAATGATAGTCATTTGGTTTGTACTAGTTTGCTGGGCAAAATAAAATTTAATTTGACCTCAAAATTCTACAATCTTTATAGGTTCCAGACTTTTCATATCCACAAGCACTTAGTACACTTTTAAGATGATCCCTGGTCAATCATTTAAGCCTTAACACAGTAGTAGTTTTGATAAATTTGAGTTTGCTGACACTGTTGATGAAAGAATGACTGCCTATACATTTGATTTAAAAAAAGAAACCTTAGAAAAAGAAAATTAAGATATATTTAAAATGGTTACACTATTTATTTCCTTACCCCATCTCTGTATACAATGTGGTAGCCAATGTTTTTACGAGCCATAAGAATATCTGATCCCAAAGCATAGCGCAGGAATTGCTGTGCCTCTGCGTCAGACATGTAGAGAGCAATGCTGATAGGTCCTTCCCAGTGTTTACATATCAACTCCAACATCTGCAAGCGGTCCAGTGAAAGTTGGGCCACCAATGTCACATCATCAGGAGCTGGCTAGACCCAAAAAACAGCAAATGCAAATGACAGTGTCAGATGCTGACTAAAATCTGGAAACAAGGCTGATGACACAGTAGGTCAACAGAAATGCTGCTAATTCTCAGTTACATACACTTAATATAAGCTTATCTATATAGCGCCTTTCATCAGCTGGAGTCAAAGAGCTTTACATACAAGTAGGCATGCAGGAACACCAGTTTGAGGCAGACCTGCTCAACAATATTTCAAAACCAAAATTTGCCAGGAGAAGTAAAGTATTTCAAAAATTTTAAATTAACAATCAAAATAAAACCTTGCCATTTGATATATTTACATGCATTTACTTCTTAAGGAAGGGTTATTATGTCACTTGTAATTTCATCTACACAAACAAAAATATCCTCACTGTTTCAACTCTACCTCGTATCTGTAGTCCATGTAATAAAGATGGGTCCGGTGCACAAGCTCTCGCTCACTGCGGAAGTCATAGCAATCATCATCCTCTGTCAGCTCTCCAAGGGGATCTTGGTTACGTGCTCCTTCTCCACCACTTGCAGTTTGACAGCCAAAGAGTTCGCGGCGGAGAAGGTTGCCATCGTACTCCAAGAAAGTCAAATACTTGTTGCGAAAAAACTCCACATGCTTATTTTTCACTTTCAGCTTCATTGGAGAATTCCAGTGGATAATCTGAAAACATATAGCATTTTATATTCATAGTAAAATTATTTTAGGGATAAAATATTTCCTAAAATATATTTTCTATTAAAAATCAAAAATAAATTTGGCTATGTGAGTCATTTGGGTGAAGAAAAGCAGACATATATACATATTTGGTGGTAGATAAGTTTGTAGTTAGTGTTTATTATTTATGTCTGCCGTCTTCTATCCACCTTCTATTAGATAAGCCAGACTGATAGGACTTTACATAAATCTTTTGCCTCAACAGAACATCTTTAATTTTTTTTCCATCTGAAATACAACTCCGAAACTATTACTTATAATGATTAATTTTATTACATTTCATATCTTGATTTATATTACTAAATTAGAAGGAATCCTGGAGACTGTTCTCACCTTGATGTCAGCAACTTCACTGTAACATTGTTCACTTCGTGTATTCATGCTCAGCTGAACGTTCCACTGGCAAGGAAGACGATACACCAAGTAGGGATGCTGTTTCAGTACAGCATTGAAAATGTCCTGTACAGTTTACACATCAAGATATTTAGCTTCATTGAGTAACATTCTGTCGGCTGATCTGATTAACATATTAATACAAGTATTAATTATGTGATCAATGTCTCCCATCAGATAGAAACATAAATTTTGAGAGTAAATTCTCTTTCTTCAGACTTATCAAATGACATGACCATAGGAGATAAAGGGTCACTTTAGCTCTTTAACCATCGAAAAGTTGTCTCCCCTGACAGTGAGCTAGCATGCGCCTGGCGTGCAGAGCGCTCCGCTAGTCAGATATCAGCCTACATAGACTCTATCTGCTGAATCGATAAATGACCTGATGATTTTGAAATTATGGTTTGATCTTCGCCTGCTGGCCAACCCACCTGGTCTGCTAGTGAGGTAGCAAGCATGCTCATAAGCTCCTTCTCAGCAATAAGTCGCCACATCTGCATCCAGCTCAGCTCCCGCAGCATCTTCAGGTCCAGTAGAATCACTCCTGTATTGAAGCCCCGGCCCTATCAGCAATCATTTCCTAATTATTTTTTACTTCTAAACAAAATGCAGCTTCTTCTAACATGGGCACATACTTTATCTTGATGCAAATTACTCTCTGCAGGTTCTTTTAGGAGAAAATCCTCACTACCGACATATCTTGCTCTATATAGATTTTATGTATAGTCTATGTGTTCCACATATTATGTCCTTGATCTTTTAAAATAACTGAGATCTCTTTACATTTTTAGGTATGCTGTTTGTAGAAACTTACCAGTGCAGGCCATGGCTGGTGATTTTTCCACAGTTTCCCAAGGTACCAATCACTCTGGTTTTCTACTAAACCAATAGCCTGGAAAAAAAAAAAACATCTACAAGAATGACCCCAGCAAAAGTTTAGTTCATGTTGTGCATTACATGTATACTTATCAAGTCAAAATATAAAGACTAAGGATGGAACAGAAAATACCAGAAGATGAAACATGGTATGTAGACAGAGTCCCCTGTGGGACCCCGGGGTATGCTTGCCTAGCAAGCATTGTAAGAATAGGGTCCCTGCCATCCAGCCAGGCATGTCGTAAGAGGCGACTAAGGTGGACACCTCACCTAGAGGTAAATTAGGTTGTGGTAGGGCTAACAACCCCACCATGTAAAAAAAAGTATGTTACAGAAACTAAAACCAGAGAACTCGTCACAGATGGCGAAGGTAATGAAGCACACCAGGAGACTGGACTAATGACGGACGACAGCCAAACCCGAAAGGGAGCTGGCGCCCCGACAGTGGATTTACTGAAGCCGAGGCAAAAGTTGAGGGTGGGGTGCTGGAACGTCCAGACCTTGTACCAGACTGGCAGGATGCTCCAACTAGTCAAAGAGTTTGACAACTACAACTTGGACATCCTGGGAGTCAGTGAGGTCAGATGGACCGGCACGGGAAAGAGGAGACTAGCGTCAGGACATACCATCTTGTTCTCAGGAAGATCAGACGCTCAGCACTCTGAAGGAGTAGCTCTACTCCTCAACAAGAAAACGGAAAAGGCACTGCTGGAATGGAAGCCTTATGGACCTAGGCTTTTGAGAGCAAGATTCCATTCAAAGTACACCAAGCTGACAGTGCTAGCCTGCTATGCACCAACAATGACTCTGAGGCAGAAGACAAGGATGCTTTTTACGATCAGCTCCAAGCAGCCTCAGAGAGCGTTCCAGCCCATGACATGTTGCTCATCGTCGGCGATCTCAATGCCAAGGTGGGAAGTGACAACACCTGCAGGGAGCATGTCATGGGCAAACATGGAATCGGAACCATCAATGACAACGGAGAGAGACTGGCAGACTTTTGTGAAGAAAACAACCTACTGATTGGTGGCACACTCTTCCCACACAAAGACATCCACAAGGCAACATGGACATCACCAGATGGGACCACAAAGAACCAGATAGACCATGTCATCATCAACCGAAAATGGAGGAGCTCACTTCAAGATGTTAGAGCCTACAGAGGAGCAGACGTTGCCAGTGACTACACTCTTGTGATAGCCACAGTTTCCCTGAAGCTGCGTCGATCACGAGGAAAACAGGCACGTCAGCAGAGAGTGGACTCTGGCAAACTGAAAAATCCAGTCATCGAAAGGGCCTTTGCTATGGAAGTAAAGAACAGGTTCCAAGCACTAGGAGACCAACAAGAGATGACCTTAGACAACTTCAATCGAGTCTTACAGGAATCAGGAGAGAAAATACTGGGCTTCCAACGGAAAAAGAAAGAACAGTGGATCAGAGAAGAGACATGGAAGAAGATAGAAGAGAGAAAGTCAGCCAACAAAGAATCAACAGCACCAGATCTGAACGCCTGAAAGAACAACTCAGACAAAGATATGCAAAACTAAACAAAGAGGTAAAGAGGATGGCAAGAACCGACAAAAGAGACCACATAGAGAAACTGGCAGATGAAGCAGAAAATGCAGCAAGTAAAAATGACCTGAAGACACTGTACAAGATAAACAAACAGCTAAACAACGGGTTTAAGAACAGTGATGTGCCAGTGAAAGACGTGAACGGAAATGTCATCGAGGGAGAGGCAGAAAAACTACAGCGCTGGAAGGAACATTTTGAGTCGGTTCTGAACAGACCAGATCCCCCTCAGCTTGCAGACATCCAGCCAGCAGCTATAGACCTTGACATCTGCACAGACCCACCAAGCCTGGAAGAAGTGACAGCAGCAGTCAAGACAATGAAGAGCGGCAAAGCACCAGGGGCAGATGGAATAACAGCAGAGATGTTGAAAGCAGATATAAATGTGACAGCTCCCAAGCTGACTGAAATCTTCAAGCAAGTTTGGAATCAGGCAGCTCCCTGTTGCTTGGAAGACAGGGCTCATCTTCAAGTTACCCAAGAAAGGAGATCTTGGAGACTGCAATAATTGGAGGGGCATAACACTTCTTTCCCTCACCAGCAAGGTCTTCAGCAAGATTGTTTTGTCAAGACTGACGGCAACTCTTGAGAAAGACCTCCGACCACAGCAAGCAGGATTTCGTCCTGGCGATCCTGCTCCGAACACATCTTCATTCTGCGACAGATTCTGGAGCAGAGCAATGAATGGAACACACCGCTGTACATCAATTTCATCGACCTGGAGAAGCTTTTGACAGCATCCACCGCGAGTCCTTATGGAAGATCCTGAGGCATTACGGAGTCCCTGCAAAACTTGTTCAGGTCATTGCAATGCTGTACAGCGATTTCAAATCCCAGGTTGTCTGTGACACGGAGCTCACAGACCCCTTCAACGTCAGTACCGGGGTGAAGCAGGGCTGCATTCTGTCGCCGTTCCTCTTCATCCTGGCCATGGACTGGATCATGAAGACTTCCACCGACAGTGAGAGGAGAGGGATCAGATGGACCATGACTATGACAGCAACAACATCGCTGGAAGACTTGGACTTTGCTGATGACATTGCCCTGCTGTCACACCGCCACCAAGACATGCATGAAAAAACAAAGGCCTTCTCAGAAACAGCTGGAAACCTTGGCTTGAAGGTCAGCACAAAGAAAACGAAAAGTATGAGAGTGAACGCCAGAGTCCAGACGGCATCAAACTAAATGGAGAAGAGATTGAGGAAGTTGACAGTTTCACCTATCTTGGGTCCAAAATGTCAAACACCGGGGATGCGGAGGTGGAGATTCGAGCCCGAACTGGCGAAAGCCAGCCAGGCCTTCGCCTCACTCAGGAGCACATGGAAGGCAAAAAACATCAGCCAGAAGATCAAACTGAGAATCTTCAAGTCAAATGTGATCAGCACCCTCCTTTACGGATCAGAATCCTGGAAGATGACCAAAACCATCAGTAACAAGCTTGACGTCTTCCAAAACAGATGCCTCAGCGCAATACTTAACATCTTTTGGCCAAATACCATCAGCAACGAAGAACTCCACCGAAGAACTGAAACTGAGTCCATCACACCGCAGGTTCAACGAAGGCGTTGGCGATGGATTGGACATGTGCTCCGCCAGCAGACAGCAGACCTTTCCAGAGTCGCCCTACGATGGACTCCAGACGCCGAAGAAACGAGGCCGCCCAAAGGAAACTTGGAGAAAGAACAGTGGAAAGGGAGATGAAAGGAAAGGGCTGGACATGGGGTCACCTAGAGCGGGTTTCAGCCGATCGACATCGGTGGCGGACTCTGGTTGAGGCCTTATGTGCAACCTGATGCACGAAGAGGAATAGATAGATAGATGTAGACAGAGTAATAAGCAGCAATTAATCATTTGTTATTGATAAATCAGAATAAGAATAAACTTTTAAGATTTCTATTATTTCTTATTTTCTTTCTCTGACACACACACTCTCTCTGGTACCATGAACACTTACTTGTTTCCCTTTCAATACCCTAAAGATTTTCCACAACTCAGCAATATCTGTTTCAAAAGTGACATCAGTGTCCAGCACGATCACCTGGGCACAAAACACATTTTCCATAAACCACACCTGACTATAACTGCACCAAGCCTTATGACTCACATTAAAAATATATGGTCCTTTTTTCCTTTGAAAAAAAAGTGATAGGTATCACAATCTAAAAGCAAAATATCTCCAAATGAACGGAAAAAAATCATAGTCAAAGACAAGACTGTTTTAACCAGTTTGAAAAAATTACTTCTGCTCACCTTTTCTAGCTCTGCAGGCAGTGTTTTTGGCAGTGTAAGTTTCATCAATCCGTATACTCCAGAGTAATGGCGGTTTGGGATCCAGGTAACATCAGGCTGTATTATAAAATAACATTTACATTGAAGTACTTACACAGCATTTACATTAAATCACTTACACAACAAGCAATGCAATGACCTCTGCTTTAAATTCTTGTTGATCAGAGTGCTGCTGATGTTGTGCAATATACATCATAAACTTTGTACATCACAAACTTTGTCATTAATTCTAGCATGTAAAGAAAAACTTCATGAGATTATCTACTTGAAGATGACATTGTCTGATGTATTTTTTGGAGCCAGAGTTTGCTTTTCAAATCATTGAATTACTACACACAATTTCGCTATCTGACAAGCATCTTACATACTGCTAACAAAAAAATAGAAAGAATCAAGTATGTTATCTTTCTCCCCAGTGTTTTCTGATTATCAAAAACTTATAGGATACTACTATACAGACCTTTATGGAATCTGCAGGGTAAAAACTCACTTCAACTGCAAATTAAACAAAAAAAGAAGTTTGAAACTGGATTTGACAGAACAATAAAATATAAAGATTAGTCAATTTTCAGCAATTTTTAGTTTAAAGAGACAACATTATTTTTATATTAACAAAAGCATTAGAAGTTGTGCACCAGCACATAAAATCTCTGATCCTAATCCTATAAATAAGAACTAAGAAAACTCTCAACCTAAAACCTTGTAAAAAAAACTCAGATATACATTACACTCAACAGAGTAACAAGTCAAAGATATTTTAATAAACCATGCATCATGCACCTCATATATACATTTTTTTCATTTTACATGTTTGTTTGCACGTGTCTGTGTGAAAGAGAGAAGACAGAAAGAGCATGCATGCTCACATGCATTTGTGTGTAAATGTGTTCAAACAAAAGTCCCAATTGACGGCAGATGAAAAATTAAAAATGTAATATGACACTATAAATATGACACTAGCTGTTTCCAGCATGCACATCAATGGTGCCCGGTCGATCACTGATGGTAATATTTGATGTTAATAACTACTTGTTTCATCTGTGATCGATTGCCTTTTGGGGTTTGGGCAATTCGACTTTTCTGTCTGGCAACGAAATGGACCTATGTGGGACAAATTGAGTTTTGGTGTGGGATGAAATGGCCTTGGGGCAAAATGACTGGACCCCTGGTGCTGAGCACGTGGCTTAACCTTCAGAAGTCTCGGAGCCTTCTTTCATAATACTAATATTGGCACATCCTGATATCCACATGCAAACCTATATCACACCTAATGAATAGTTTGCAGGATGGTACAAACCTTCAGCAACACTCCATGACTCAAACAGTTTTGTGAGAATGAGTTGGGCCACAGAATCTGATATGAAATGAAGATGTAGAGGATTGTGTCGATAAAACAGAATACTTTTGATAAGGGTCACCACATCACGAGTTGAGTTGTGTCCAGCACACACAATGGCAACATGGATTACCTATTCAGAAAGAAAGAAAATTAAGAAAATGAATTGATGCTCAAATAAAAATACACTCAAGCATACAATATCCACAAATTCATATTTCATGTTTATTACTCGACATTAAATTTTTCTTTTTAAATTTTCGTACTCTTTTAAGAAAAGCTATCCCTCTATGGCCAATAACATTTAATAATCATCTGAATGTTAATAATTGCTCAACTTTGTAAAAAAAACTTTTCTTTTGATTGTACCGGTGTTGTTCATCTCTTGCCAGGTCACATAATTAGTGACCCAGCCTTAGCTGCTGATTTGGGATAAAACAATGCTGACCCACATCATCAGTTAATGGAGGACACGCATTTTTATCATGACCACTTCAAGATTTTGAACTATTGAGAAAAAAATCTGACTGGATATTATCCAATATAGTGAAACATAGCTTCTCCCAAAATATTGAATGAAAACACGAGTTCTCTATTTTTTTTGCCTCAAGGACAATGTGTTACCATGGAGGCAAGTCTAGCACTTATCAGATCTTGGAATCCTCATTGTTATCATTACACAAATTTACTAGTGCAATGCTGTTCATCTTTTCAAATGAAAGACTAAGATGATTTTTAGGTTTATAGGTTTACAAATGCAGGAAATTCACAACAGTTTGAGACCTGCCCTTGTGAGCGAAGAAAAATTTCTGTCCTGGGTCTCTTCGACAGACAATAAAATCTGATTTGATTTGATTTGACTGATGACCTTTAACCTACCTCACACTTTGGTACATCAGGTTCAGCATTCAGACATTTTATTTTTGTACCATTGCCACCAGCACCTGCAGAATCATTGGCAGCAGCAAGTGTCATCTGTAGTCGAAGTAGATGATTTTGGGTTTGGCTGTAGATTTATAGAATGAAGAGCATATACAAAATTCCTTTCCTTTTGAGAGATTTGTTTTGCATATTTAGTTTGTATATATGTCAGGGAAATAAACATACAATGGCTATATGGTTGTGAAAAAAAAAAAATCTCTTTTGTACTGGCAAAAAGGATACCACAACTGTCTACCATATACAGCTGCAGGAAAACAGGCACACTAGAAAAACAGGCTAAAAATTAAAAGCTATCTAGCTCATATCACAGTGATGTACACAGCCTAACTGTAAAACTTTGGGGATTTAGAGTGCCTTTTTAACTTTTTTTTTCATATTCAAATGCAACAATTACCAATTAAGTTAAAAAACATTAACAATGATCAGCAGAGATAAGCAAATATTGACACAAAGGTTGCCATACCTAAGCTGTTTGCGAAGCCCAATGTTCTGATTTTCTACTTCACGAACACGTTGAACTAAGCGGGTTTCTAAGGCACTGACTCCAGCATTGTCGCTATTGACATCAAAGGCATCTAAAAAAGAATGAAAAAAAAATGCTGTCAGATTTCAAAGATTTAAAATATTCTCGAAATGTGTGTTTCAGAGATGAACAACATTCCCTTGTTCCGGTGATATTTATGCACATAAAAACTGTTTGCTTATTGAATGATGTCAACCCTGACAGACATGGTACCCATCCACAAAGATCATATCAAAATTTGTTTAAAATTGTATTTCTGTATTCTTCATCATTTTCCATAGAAAATACATAAAATGCATGGGCACACACACAAATATCTCCCTGTCTTCTTATCTCCCTCCCTAATGCAAGTTAACACTGACTAAAGTTTGTCTTTCAATAATATCAACACCAAACTATCAGCCTATAAATTTCAAATCAAATACTCCTCTATTATAATTGTTCAATAACATATTTTCTTTTAAGCTGTTGTGAACCATGACATGTCATTTCAGGAAATTTCCACTCATTCTGGCTATGCTGGTTGTCAGAAGAAAAAGAGCAATAGTAAACACTGAGATTAATGTTATACTGTAAAACTACAAGCTGCAGGATAAATATAATAGCTGCCTAAGTATACCATCTGAAGTTGCAATGAAGTACACCATGTATGTGACTGGAATAGCTCCAGCAGCGAGCAGCAGCACCAACACATTCTTACGCCAACGCACCAGCATCTGCAGTTCAAAATAAGTCAGAGAATAAAAGTCTCAAAACAATACTTTTGGCTTTACGCTCATTTATAAGACAGAGAGAGAGAGAGATCCTGAAAATGTGAGAAGATTGTTTATAATTAAGAACTCTATGGAAAGGTGCTAACCAGTTACTATCTTATAAGTAAAGCATAATGTGGTGATATCTTTTTGCATTGATGGAGGAATGGTGGGTCTGGTTGATACCTATGCCTGTTTTGCAGAAGTACTCCTTTCATCTACTGAAAATTCACAATGTTTGAGGAGGAACAAGCAGTTGCATAGCCGTTGATACAACTGTAATTTTTTATCTCACAGGGGACAGTAGCATTCCCACCCGTGGTCTTGCCTTTTGATTTGGCCCACAAGCACGTTGAAGATCTGTCAGAAATGAAACTTCACATGGTGGGGACATCAACAAAATGTTTATTTCCCCTTCACTCAAAAGATTGTCCCAGTGCCATTTGATCAGATCACAGGCCAAAGGATCAGCCCTAGCCATCTTACAGCTCTAGAATTTGTGTAGTATTTGTGAGTAGGTGTGCATGAGAAGAAAGTGAGGGAAGAAAAGATAAATAAGTGATTATAAAAGAGCGGAAAATGAGATGTAAACCTCAAAAAGTTAGAGAAAAAATATAAAGAGTACAGAAAGTGCCAAAGACGATGCCTGGTACCTCAGTATCTATAGTTGCTAATACTACTTAATTACTTCACACAAGAAAACTGTCTACACAATAGCTCATACCTTTACTAGCACAGCTGATCATTATAGTTTGCCTTGAATCATGTTGTCGACCCCATTTCACTCAGCAAATAGGCTGTGGCCTCGTCTGTTAGGTTTAAAAAGGAACAAGAAATAAGTAGAAAACAAATGAAACATCATGCAGTTATTAAAGTTTGATGCTCAAGAAGAAAGAAGAGCCAGGCAGATTTAAGTTTTCGCATGACGTTGTCTTAAAATTTGCGACAAAGAAATCTTAGACGGTAAGTGGGATATGCTCACCCTGTCAGCCATGACAACGGCAAATTAAGGCTGTAAGTCTCACACTAACGAGAAAATTGTCAAACAAGAATGATACCAATGTGCTGGCCCAAATCAAGGGGCACTACTAGCCCTGTCTTTTCTTATATTTTGTAACAAGACGTGAGATTGGATAACGATGTCAATTGAGACCAATCGTCTGTGGCCTCTGATATTAGGGAGAGAAAGCAAAACAAGCATCATGGCCGCGGACTGTTTGAGAAAGTTATTTGAAGACTATAAAAAGGCTGTAGTTCACAATCCTCAGCTCGTAAGCCAGCTAGAGTTAGGTTTTCGAGTTGCGTCTTATCTTATTGCAGGTACATTTTAAATATAGCAATAAAGCAACATGCTGATCCAGTAATGAACCTCCGTCAGTCTTTGCTGATGCACAATTAATACTTTTTTTTTCGCTTTCTCGACTTATTTCTCCCTTCCAAAATTTGATTTTTATGTTTCGATAAATGCAACATTTTGGAATATCTATTTTATCACTTAAGTATGTTAATAACTCGCACGGGCAAACTTTTCATAAAGTTTTGTTTGAATGTGTGGGTGGTGATTAGGATTGGGTGGGAGAGAGGGAAGATAGGTACATTGAATGCATGATCGATTTAATGATAATTTTATTTAATGGAGGATATAAATAGACAGGTGCTTGTTTTTCTAGTCTAAGCAACTTATGTGCAGAGTTTGTTTCATAAATGTACTTGCTTTCACTCCAGTATATATTTCAATATCTTCTTTGACTAGTAATATTACACAAGGATATACCATAGACACACTTGCATGGTCCGCCTCTGTCACACACACATGCAAACACGCAGATATATATAAAACATCCCATTTTTTTAATTCAGCATTATGCATCTAATTCACATATATAACATGTCATTATTGTCCTTTTTTTATATATTTTTAGGTCGTTTCCATGATTCTCAGGTTTTGTCAGAGTTGTTTTATGCCACATCTAATCTGATTGTGATGTTAAATGATGCCATTCTTCACAAAAAAGCCTGTGTTATTCCAAAAATGGTGAGCTTTTGTTAGTTATAAGCAGTCTGTATTAACATAACTATCTGCTTTTGTATGTGTAACATTAGCCTAAAAGGGGGCCAGTAATTGTGCCAGGATTTGTGCGTTTGATTGTTTGGTGTGCTTTCACAGTCATACATATTCTGTTTCTGCATTCTCCACACAACTGCACCCATCCAGAATTTTTAAATATTAGAGCCTAATTACAGTTAGCCAGTTGTATTTTTCTTCATAATTAATAATAAACAATTATAGATGTATGTAGTATATAAAAGTTGATGTATAAATATTAATGATGTAAATATGTAAAACGAGGCTGGCAATGTTGCAGAAGGTGAGTCAGAAACGTTTGATGAGAATAATCACCGTACTGGAGTATGTTGAAGTCTTCATAGAAATGACAGCACAGCGTTTCTGGGGACACACAGGAAGATGGGTGGCCATTGCTGCTATTCAAGTGGCAAAGTGAGTGTTGTGTACAAGACATAAAAGGACATTGTGAACCTGTGAATAAAGCTCAGAGTATTATGTATTGATTTGGAAGATGAATCTTAACAATTTTAAAGGGATATCTTCAACGAATAATCAAGCAAATTATTCCAGTCACTCCTTAGCTCTTCATCTATGCTCTTTGTTCATGTTTGCCATGGTGTCATCTGTTTGCTGATGCTGTGTTTCTTATATGGTTGACTGTCAGTTTGTTTGGTGTCTTTTGTGCACAGCACACATTCACACTGGGAACTGTGCTTTCAAGTACTATTATTATTAATTGAAAAAATAATTCTGACAATAAACTTAAAATTCGAAAGTGATCTATGATCTGACATTACTTTGCATTATTTCTGCCTGGTTCTTGGATATTTTTTACATATATTACAGTGCTTCTTTCCTTTTTGTGATTGTAGCAGTAACACCCAACATTGCTTTATATTAATTATTTTAAAAATTTAATTTTTACCCATGAACCAAACATTGTGATACTTATGCTTGAACTGTTCCAAGTGAGGTTAAATCACAGATTATTTGTCCTGGTATTGGTTAAAAGATCAATGACAGCATGTATTTAACAGAAAAGGGATGTAGAGATGAACCAAGAATTAAGAAGCAAGCTAAACTCAAACTCAGAACTTTTTGATCTTTAATCACTGCTTCACTATCAAGGTACAGTTCTGTATGCATTTTATGCCTACATGCCAGGACATGCTTCTGAGACAAGATGAATGTGTCTAGGAAGAGATTAGTAAGCTAGTCTATTGTGACTAATTACCAGTCTTGAATGGAGAGAGTAATTTACCAAACTCTGAAAAAAAGAAAAATGTGAGATGATGCCCATAACACCAGTGTGTCTGTCTTGATGTAACTATTGCAGGGCTGTGGCTCGATTTGTGCTTCTAAACTATTACAATGCAGGCATTCAGCCAGTCCCTCCCATCATGCCCCTCAATAGGCAGCTGCTGGTAACAGAGAAAAAGACAGAGGAACCAGTTCAGGTATTTGTCTTCACAGCATTAATGTTAATGAGCCACAGATATTTTTAAGTTATCAATGTGTGATGATATTGTGTAGATAGATACTGTCTACTGTTTCAGTGTTTTTTTTCAGAATTTACCCTATCTACCCATTAATGTTGTTTTAAATGGTCATGAGATTGGATGTATATGTATATATGGGTGTGAGTGAGTTATTGAGAGTAATGGTCTGTGTGTGTGTGTTCTCTCTCTCTAAGGAGGGGGTGAGCTGGTCGAGGTGTTAGAACACGTGTACACTTTTGAACCTGAACTGTTTGTTTCCAGGAAACATCAGAGAGCACAGAAGACAGAAATTCATTCCACATTCCCTTTACATTTACATTGAAGCGTTCAGGAAAAACTATGAGATCCTTAGCTAAAAGTAAATATTGTTCTTATTTTATCTTTGCATTTAGTTCATTTTAAAGTCATTACTTTTGTTTTTAGAGAGATGGTTTTTCCCTGTTTGCATTTGTTTACAATATTTAATATTTGGTTTATACTAATTTTATTCAAATGTACACAACTTGCTGTCTTTTAGTTATTCATTTAAGTTGTATCTGATGCAGTGTTCCATTACACACAATATCACTTTAAGAAAGGAATCAGTCCTTTCAATCGGTGTAGACAAAACTGTGTTTTAACTTTTTTTTTCTTTTTTAGTCTTTTCCCGCAAACTGAAATTAACTTCATACACACTTAGCAGTCCACAACGATTAGTAATATTGAAAAAATGTTTTGTTAAAAAAATTGTTGTACAAAGAAACGTTTTAAGAAAAACTTCACATTGTATGCATCCTCAGATTGAGAGCACACTGCCATTTGCAGAAGGGATTTATGAGAGCAGACATACTGTAGTTTTCACCATCCTGTATGATTATAAAGGGAATTTGTTGTATGCAGAGGAAGCATAAAATAGATGTAAGTTGGTTTATTATGTTACTTTGCTGTTAGCCCCTCAGCTGAGTCTTAGAGACTGGCGACTGCCTGGAAGTGGAGCACCACCAGCTTCAGGTTTGAAATCAAGGGAGAATATATGCCCCACACCTTTAACGGTGAACCAGTACTGGGGAGAAACATTACATATCATGAAGCCTCTTGTTCACTGTATCCTTTTATGTAATTCAGTGAATGATGTAGTTTAGAGGGCATTCATTTGACATCAAGTCACTGATCTGACATCATGCCTCAGCTCTGATAAGAAAGTGTAAATTTTTCGTCTGTTTCAATCATTACAATTTAAATGCTATGGCAGTGTAAATACCTCTTGAAATGACTGAAAATGTGTTTTAGCTTAACATATTTTAGTAACCAGCCTCTACCTGTTTGGGCTATCATCCTGGAAACCATGGCTTTTGTCAGGGGCCATGGATGTCAGCAGGTAAAGTAATATTGATCTGTGTCAGATGTACATTTGTGGGCATCCTTGCTTATCTTATTGCTCGCCTATATGAGTATTAAATGTTGGGACTCTATTTCTCAACCTGTGTGAAAGGAAGAAGCCATTTTTCATAACAGTTTTGAGGAGTTGTTACATAATATGTATTCTTATTTGTATTTCTTCTTAAGCATAAATCATTTTAAAAGGATTTAGTCATTGATGTTTTGAGCTGTTTTATTTATGTTCTGTCACCGAAGACTTATGTCTTGGTTCCTAGTGCTAGTGAAAAAAATTGCAAAGCGCCTTTAATAGCTATGTCTTTACCTGCTTTATGTTTAAAAGACAGTTTTCTAGTCAGAACAATTCAAGATCAGATTTTGTAATTGCCGTCAAGGAATGCGAGAAAGTGATCTGTTAGCTGCTTATAACTAGTAAATCATGAATGTTAGGTCATTGTGAGACACTGCTTTTTTATTTTCAGATCCTTTAATGAGTATTGTTTATTAAGTTCATTGTCATGCTTTTTTCCAGTCTCTGCTTAATGGGAGATCCCAAAGATCTAAACATTAATGAGCAAGGTGAACTGCGACGTCGTACACTCATGCTGCTTCTCTATCTCTTGCGCTCACCTTTCTACGACAGATATTCTCAGTGAGTTTTGTTAGCTTTTTTCTCTGGCACAAGTGTCTCAAGTGTCTTTTAAAAACCCTGAGAAAGTGTTTTTAGATGTCAAGGAGAGTGATTTAGTCTTTTTTATCTGTTACATTTCAGTTTACAATGTAGCTGTTTTATGCTACAGTAAAGATTTTATGAGTACTATGGGAACAGACTTTAAACCCAACTATGCTTAAAGTTAACAACTTAACAGATGTCACATACAGCCTGGGTGTACCTTTGTGCTTTTCAGACTTGTTAGTGTCTTGACAGTATCACTACTTCCTTTCAGTCCATGAAAAGAGAGGTGATCCTGTAACATATTGGTTCAGACCTGCTTTGACTTTGATGTCTGTTCATTGAGTTGTGAACATCACACTGTTCACATAACTGAATGTGATACCTGTTCACAGAGCTTACTGTCAGAGATTTTCTCTGTGTAGTCTCCTTCCACTTCATTATCCCTTCTCCAAAAATACCCAGCTACAAGATGGAAGAAGTTTTCTAACAAATAAACCATCCAATCTAGAAACAGTTGAGAACTTGTAACAAATATTCTTGCCAGCCTCCCACCATTGGTTGGTGCAATAATCTCCTGATCTAAACATGATTTTTCTTGCTATGTGTGAACTGTTTTAATTTGTTTTGCTAGTGTATTGAGATTTAGTTTCCCTGGTTTATTTGTTCACGTTTATCACACTACTCCTCCTGCTCGGTCCATAATCATCACTACTACTGCAGAATATTCATTTTTGTATCTTTTCTCAGAGCGAAAATTGTCATGGCACTCAAGCTTCTTGCTGACAATGTCCCTGGAATGTCTCTTGTGATGCCTGAGTATTCACTGAAGACACAAATGTGTTAGACATGGATAGTTTCCCCACATAATCTAAAATAATTGATAAGTATCTATTTTGGTATCTTGCTTTGTTGTCACTCTATTTTGTAATTTTATTAGAAAAAAATTTTAAAAAGTTATCAGATGTTATCCTTATACCAGATGTAATAAATTTTCTTGCTTCTCTAGAGCTTTCTGGTGAGTGAGAGCACTGTGAAATATTTTAACGAGAATGCCATCTCTTTGGTTCTGTTTCTTTTAGTACAAAACACTTTGTTAAAGAACTTCAAACTAAATTACAAACTGCATTATCTACAGAAGGTCTCTTTTTGCAAACAGAAGGTCTGGATTTGAGATGCAATATGTCTTGATGTCACAGAGATATAACTGGTCCCTTTTCATTTTTGTTTGTTTTCTTTTGTGTGATCCAGACATGTTTTTAACGGGAAATTGTGCTGTTTTCTTCAGGTCCATTAATGGAGTACCTTCCTCAGTGGCAGAAGGTGTACTTCTATATATGGTCTACATAATTCACACCTAAAGCACAAACAGGGGTTGTCATTGTTTGGAACTAATTCCAGGCTATCTTCCTTGATCAGTCCTCACAAAGAGGCCTGTTAGAAGAAAAGATGCTATATACAATTGTTAGCATAAAGCCGTGAAGGTGCCTCAAGTTTAAGGAAAATTTTCATGCTAACAATTTGGACAGAAATGTGCAGTTTTCCTGGTAACTGTAAATAGAAATGAAGATTTTGATGAATAGCATTAATTTTGGCCAATATGTGACCATTCCATAGTTTGGTTAAATTTACAATGAAAGTTACTGAGAGTGTTTCTTTGCAGATTTTGTTTTCTGTATTTCCCACTGAACTTTATGTATAGATCTATTTTGAGTGTGCTTTGAAGACAAGTTAGGTCCATCTAATCATCTGTACTTGCAATTTAAAAGTGGTGTCACTGGCCAGTCACAAATGAAAGGAGTGTTGCATAATACCTTCATTCTGTGTCCCAGAAACCTCATGCAGAGTTTGAACATATTAATAGTCAAGCTTAAGTGTACCATGCCAAAGTGTTAACCTTCTGTGTTGAGGGTGAGGTGGTATACGTGTTATTATTTGATTTATCAGGCATTTATTACTCTCCTTACCTTGAGCTTCTTTTCCATTATCTTGCATTTTTTTTCTCTGATTCTTTTGCTAAAGTTTGTTCTTTCCTAAAAATAATTAAAAGGAATGAACTGCACTAGGGCTTCAAGCTTTTAGTTGCAAATGAGAAATCATCAGAGGAGGCAGTGCTTGTAAGCATGAAGCTACATTCAGAAAACTGCTGTAAATTTCACAAATGGAAAACTTTGCTTTAGCATCAATAATTAGATTAAATAAAGAGCCAAGGAATAAAGAAATCATTTTTGTAGTTTTTGCCATCACTCATTCTTGCTGTCATCAGTTTTCCTGCAAATTCTGCCCTTGAAATCTTCGAAGCTTTATTCATCATTTAATATTTGGAATTTTTTGGTTAATAATGACCAAAATGAATGTTTACCTCTTAATTCATTGTTAAGTTGGATTTGATTTTGGATTGATTGCACATTTGTAATTGAATTTAGCTCTTAAATAAATCTGTAAATATCATCAAACTGTTTACATGCACTCCTAATTCGATTATGTCCAAATTATTTGTTCTCCTGTAAAACCATAAAAATTTGATGTAAAGAGTTTTGACAGAGGTTCTATGATGCTGCAGATCCAATGAGTTTTCTTTTTAAAACTGCCCAACTCCAGTGCATATCCTGGTTGGAAAAGAAGTGAGACATTCTAATATTTTCTTGCCATTTTGTTTGCTGTAAAAAAATTTCTAAGTTTAACCAAATGCATAAGATTTTGTACGATTCCACATTCTATGCAACAGAAAGAAGTCTGGTGTTCGAAATGTTTTGTGCCACCTGTTTGAAAGATCACTAGCCATGGTGTTGTGGCTGCTGACGAGTGTCCATAACACTTGTTAATAAATTCCTGCATTCTTAAATTAGCTTTTTCTAGTGGCTGAACAGTATTTAAAAGTAAATGTCACAATTCCAATAGATATGGCTGTCATTTTTATGGTCATAAGCTATAGTCGTTTCTTGTACATTCAAATCATTGAATGAAAATTGTATGCCTTGTGTATTATTACTGAGGCATTACTAGAAGCTGCCATGATTCATTTGCACTTAATCCCCTTTTCTGACCCTGTATTCAACCTGCACGTTTGTTTCTTCACAGAATCATTTCATATTATTAGAATAACACTGATATATTCCGTGGATTTTGTAACAAATATTTGATTTGTAACTCAGGCTTCATCTTTTGTAAAACAATCATTTTTAATTTCAAAATTTGTAATTTTAAGGAAGAATGTCAGCAAAATATTTTTAAGTTCTGTAGAGAAATGGTGAATAAGGGAAAAAATTTTAATCTGGCAATTCCTTGTCACATTTGTAACCTGACCTTTACTTGACATCAAACATTACTCTACTTATCACTCAGTTCATACATTCTCATCTGTTTTGCAATACTCTCTTCATATACTCAACATTTGTTATATGGCCTTTTATTTGATAACTGTCTCTTAAATTTTATAAAACCAAATGATTGGTGAATTCAAAACTGTGAATGTTAAAATCGGATATCAGTGCATTTAAAAGTAATGTTATTGGTTTTCTGTATACGTCAAGGCATTTCTGTTATGGATTTCATTCCCTCACTTCAATTTTTGTGATGAATCATGAAAGAAGTAACAAAATTTATAGAATATGATGACTTGGTACGAAAATAAATAAATAAACACCAAGGAGAAGGCATCCAAACAGCAGTTGTCTGGTATGGAAGAAAACTGTCTAGCGAGGTTTCTAATGTTTCCAAAGGGGGTTTAAAAACAAGGCTTTAAAGTCTTCTTGTTTGCATGTTTTTTTTCTAATTACTGGGTAACGCTCAATGCAAGATACTGTTTGCCAAAGTCTGGGTGAATACCCTCTTTCTGTTCTCAAGATATGTCTGCTCACATAACCAAGCTCAGAAAGAGGTTTATAACACATGCATCACAGTAGTAGATGGATGTTTAACTGGGAAAGCTGGAATCATGTTAATTGTGTGTGTGTACAGAAAGGTGAGGTCACAATTTGAACCTCTTTCTGTGCATGGTGATGTTTGTTGGGGGTATCTTGAGAATGGAAAGAGGGTACTTACCCAGATTTTGTAAATAGTATTTTACACCGAATTTTACTCATTAGAAAAAAAGTTATTGTTTTTGCTAAAACTCATGGTTATTTTTGTGTGAATGAGAATTATCCTCATATAAATAAATTTTACAGTTGTTTTCTTTTGATTTTGCACCAGTAAATTGCATTTTAAAGCAAGGTGCAAAACTTCTCACACACTTTCCAACCTGACATGAAAAAAAAATGTCAAAAAACATCCTGTTACATATTGTAAACTTTTTACAGATTTTCCGATAATCTACAAACTACGGAGATAAAGATACACAACACCATCATGGGTGACCACAAAAGAGTGGAATAAATGTCACACTTTTTCCATCCTTTTTTCAATTTCTTGGCATGGTAGCAGTAGTTGGGGTGCAGAGTAAGATACTTGGAGAAACGAAGAGGGGAAAAAAGCGCTTTAGCAATGAATTTCACAGAACTGCAATTTTGAAAGAAAGCGGAGAGCAGAGTCGTTAGAGCATCTGTGTACTGCTGCGTGTTTCTCTTCACTGACCACGCTCTGGATATCTGACCCTTTAGAAAGTTCTGGAAAGACAGTGAATAGTGAAGATAAGCACCACCCTATTTGAATAAAAAAGGCTATTCCTACAATAACTGTCTCTAACATCTCACCCGCTATGACCTAAAGATTTCTGCACTGTTACCGTTCACACTAGGTCAAGATGTCAATTAATGTCTGAACGAAAATTTACTCTCTTCTGAGTTCACAGCTGAATCATTCAATTGAATTTAACTTTCTGTAAGTTTGAAATTTGTGGACGCCCATAAGGTCCACCATTCCATATGAATCCGGACCTGAGTAGTATACACTTTTGAGAGAGAGGAAGAACTTGTACAAAGTACGTCTGTTGTCTGCGTTGTTAGCTGATAACTTTATTTCCTAAACATGTAGCACAAGTTGACGAGTATCCACTTCAGTACACCGGTTCTCCATCGTGTATAATCATCGTGCAATACACTCCCAGACAAGCCTCGACCCCTTCTCCACCCTGCTCTACCCACCCAGTCCCCGATATCAGCCAGTGGTCCAGTGACAAACGGTATAAACCAGGGGTGAGCAATGAATTTTCGCATGAGAAATTGGGAGGGTTTTAGAGGGCCGGACTAATATAGTTAACTCAGTTTTACCCAATACTATATTAATGGTATATATCCTGGCCAGCGGGCCAGCGGGTGGGCCGGTCAGAGACAGGAGGCGGTCCGGCCCGCGGGCCGCACCTTGCCCAGGTCTGGTATAAACGCTCATGTCACCAATATCTCGAGCATAATTGGTGCTGGGTTCACATTTCGCTGCGACATACGCAATTTTTTCCTCTCTCTAGTCTAGACAGTTATAATATCGCCTCCGTTTTCGACTTGGCGCTTAAAAACACCAGCATTTGACTTTTGTCCACCTACCTCACCCTTCGCAGGTGCTCAAAGAAAGAAAAGAAGTAAACAGATAATGCACGTGTTTGATGCATATGTTTGTGGATACGCGTGCTTGCCCGATAATTCTATTTATGACGATCTTAGAGTGAGTTGGGGGAGAAAGCCAGTCCAAGCACCGCAGACTTGGGGGGAAGGACTGAGAAAGTTATTATAGGCAGCGTGGATAAGATATTTCTGACCATACACCACCTTATGTCATCGCCATCTAACCCAGAATCGTGACTAGATTAATTCTGGGTTTTTACTGTTTGTCTTCTCGCAGATCGGAGTGCTTTTGGTACGTTGCTTCGTTACTACCATAAACCGTCTTTATGCTAATTCGCGCTCACAATAACAATAATAATATTTTTAATAATAATGTTGACTGATGTTCACTTTGCCAGCGCATCATACCAGCCGAAAAGGCAAGCTAACAGAACTGTAGACATCACAGTGTCCTCGTAGAGATCGAGACCACAATCAAACATATATCATCTCACGAATCGCTGCTTTGAAAAACAAAGATATCAGAATACAAAAGCAACACCTCCGAAATGGAAAGTCGGTAAACAGATCAATTTGGATTTTTGTTAAGTCAGAAAACTCCATTGCTTGTGCTTGTGATGTGTGTTTATTGGGGGTTTTTTTTATCCTTAGTGAAAATTAAACTTTGGACACACCAGCTTCAAACTTTTGCACGTTACTTCTGAAACTTTTGAGACTTTTGAAAACAAAATTGCAGACAAACACGTATCTGAACTGTTTAGCTTTCTTACCAGCTGAATGCCTGTTTTTAAAAACAACAACAATCAAACAAAATAAAAAAACAAAACAAAAGTCAGATGGACCAAAATTGTTACCATGAAGACTATGGTATTCTGTCCTTGTCTCAATACCAGGCACAAGTTCGTCTTCTCAAAACTCGAGCATTTAACCGTCTGCACCTGTTTGTTCTCTCACGTTCCACCGTATCTTCTGTCAGATACACTATATCTGTGTAAACAGTTCAAAATCGTGGGAACCGTTGTCCCATGTCACCGCTAAATAAGCCAGAAATAAGGATCATCGCCAGGTCTGTGTTCAGTGCGAGAGTACAAAGTGTACCTATCACAGGTGTATGAGTCCAACTTGGAAATAAATCACAGGTAAGCGCGCTTGTGTTTGTGTACCGAAGTAAGACGGTGCTAGTACTACTTTATGTATATATCACAAATATATTTGTGATGTAGTCGCAGTTATTTATGTCATACATCACTTCACATATCTGTCACGATCAAGGCGGTCTTTCACATGCATACACGAATACATACATATATACCGGTAAAACATCTACTTGCAAACATACCTATGTGTTAATCATACCTATATTCATGAAATATATAGATACATATAATCACACGCATGTATATACATACAAGTTGTCCAACTGTAAAGAAATGATAGAAGCTGTGCATGACGCAAGCCAGAGATTGGCGAGGCGAGAAACTGGAGGAGGAGGAAGCGGGGAATGGCTTCTACAAACAGGTACAATAATATCTACACGTGATTTCACAATGAGTCCTATATATGTGATCTCACAATAATTCCTATATATGTGATCTCACAATAATTTACACGTGACCTCACGAACAATAATGTCTACGTGTGATACTCAAATCAGTGTAGCAACTTAACTTTGACACCTCGCAATCCACATCTTGGAGTTTTGAACATTCCAATCGTCTGAACATCACTTGGAGAGAAAGTCGGTTATTTAACTGTCGTTGTTGCAAGCTGGTACCGTTATGTAAATATACATCCAAAGTATATTTTACGGAACGTTGCTGGGGTTCAAGTGAACCCTTAAAGGGATACTAAAGGGTTGTGATAAGGCTGTGGCGACGGTCAAACGTTTCAAAAATATATTTAGTTACAATTACAGAGCGCGAGAGCAACACAGGAGAATGAAATGATTCGTTTCTCACTTAATTATCGCTTATTAGCACTATTTCGATTGCCGATGTTTATAAAAATCGAAAAAATCCAGTGAAATCGACCCTTGTGTCCTTCTGCTGAGTAGCCACGATAACTTCCCGAGACGGTTAAAATGGGAGTGTAGCGGGAGCGCTTGTTTAGGTCAGCGGGTAGTCCCTCCGCCCCGCATCCCCTCCCACCCCACGCGCGGCACGTGACGGACAGCAACAGCGGGTGACGTAGTACCCAGACTGTCCGGTACAAATACCGGGCTAAAGGCATTGTTCGCACCTGTACTCTCGTCCCTGGAACTGGTCCTGCTGGGTATAGCAGTAAGTAAAAGTTTGGAGACTGAGTTAGCGATCTGGTCCGCTGGAAATAGCGGCTCGTGACACTCAGTCTCTTTTACCCCACCTTAGGGAGACAGGTGCTAGAGTTTGATAGGCTATAGGTAGGTAGGTTAGGATAGGTACAGTAGCTGTATATGTGGATTATGTAAATAAATCTATGTCTTTGAACCTTCAATACCTGTGTGAGCGTGTCAGTGCCAACGAGTACTAGTGTGTCGTACGTGTGTCTCATAGTGTGAACGTGTACCACGATCGAGTGAGGTTTGTATTGTCAATGTAGTAGTCGTGACACAGCAGTAGAGAGAAAGAAACACACATGAAGATCCGTGGAATTGATGCACCGAAGAAAAGACAAAGTAAAGAAGGTCTTTTGAGGGCTCATAGGTCGGCTGAGTTCGGGTGCGTAATGGATAAGGTTAGGTAAGAAAAGAACACAGCGCAAGGTAAAAGACTAGACGACACACCCGACTAACAAAAGCTAGATTTTTTTTTAGCGGAAAATTCTCCTTGGGAACTTCCATCCTTTTCCCTGGAACAACAAAGAGGAACTGACTGATTTGGAGCTAAGCTAAGGTAGGGTGTTAGCGATCGAGGGGTCAGTCAGTCCGGGTACAGGGACTTCTCTAACAGATTAAGTGTTGAGTGATATTGCATACGATTTAAATTGACTACGTGGACATACGAATTCATTGTGTGTGTGTGTGTGTGTGTGTGTGTGTGCGTGTATGTGTGTGTGTGTGTGTGTGTGTGAGACATATTTTCGATAGCTATACCTCAGACAAAAGAAAAAGTTCTCACGGCGAGATGACTGGACACTCAGACCGGACTCTGGTGAGGTGCGTGACGGCGGTCATTGTCGCGACATCTGTCCTGTCCTGGGCCCAGCTTGTGGACCCAGAGAAAGCCTGCCTTTGCTCTGGAATACACATCGATGGGTGCCATCGCGCGTAAGTCTTCATTGCATTATAGTTCATTCTTGAGTTTTATTTTATTTTTACGTTTCTGGCCATTTCTGTCAAAGCTTCCCGTCCGTCTTTTTTCGCTTCCTTTGCCATGAAAATTGTCACCAGAGCCCACAGTCAGCAGTCAATTCTCTTTTCCCTTCCTTCTTCTCACCTCTTCCAGATCGTATTTTGTGGAAAGTTGTTTTTAGGGTGGACTTTTTTTTGGTTTAGTCAAACCATCTCGATTCTCGAGACTGCACACTGTCTTCTCCTGGACGATATGTGACATAGATACATTTTTGCGAAAATGGTTTCAGTGAATTTCGCAACAGATTTCTCAATATTTATAAGTTACCCGAAGCTTTCTGGTAGATTGACGCACGTGTGTGACTCCACTGGCAGATGACTGCTCAAACTGACCAGTGCAGGTTATGGAATTTGACTGCTCAGTTACATCACACAACTGCTCAGTTACATCACACAACTGCTCAGTATTACAGCTTGTGACTGTTCAGATATAGTCTGACTGTTCAGTGTGCGGTCAGTGAAATTTTCTTCCGTAAATGACTGTCATAAATTCGATGGCCAGTTGCGTAAAGTAACCGAATGCTAAATAAATAAATGTTGATGGCTCTTTCTTGTTCATGCTGACTTCTTTTGTTTACCTGTGTACTAGCTATGAGAACTCATGCCTGATTACAGATTGCACCATTGTCGATGCTTCCTCTCTCAAGAACGTGGTAAGTCCCCAGAAAACATTCATCTGTCTCCCTCATAAATAATAATTCGCCAGTATGTACACAAAAACAAATATGACGAGAGAGAGAGAGTGTGTGTGTGTGCTGACAGACCGACCGACCTCAGACGAGAAAGACCTTTAATTCTTCGTAACTATATATATACTTTGCATATGTCAACATGAACAAATAAAATTATCTCTTATCTTTATTTTGTTGGTTGGTAATTTCTTTAATCGAATATGTTGTATTTTTTTATCCATTGTTTTGAGCTGTTGAACAATGGTTTGTGCGAAGTCTGTAAGACGAGTAATACTGAAAGCAGAAGAAACTTGCAATAATTAGTTTTGACGGGACAAGCACGTGGTCTGATGATCACCCATACCTAGATTAGCCGAACTGTCTACCATATCACTGAAAGGTCAAATATTTTTAAATTTTGCAGATGCTACAAAACTCTTCTGCCTTTGACAAGTTTTTTTCAGTCCTACCTGCTGAAAAATGCCCCTCAGGTGAGGAAGAAAGAGGGAGAGAGATATTGAAGGAGTCAGCGAGAGAGAATAGAGTGGAAGAGTGAGAATGAATGAGTGAGACAATGAGTTTTAGATTAAACATAAAAAGATATAATAAATAAAAAAGCACAAAGATATAAAACATAAAAAATGAGAGGAGAAAATAGAAAATGTTGGAGTTGAAATACTAAATGTGAATGAGCAGGGCACATCACAAAGAATTAGCAGGAAGAGAAAGAATAAAAAGTAAAAGATTACCAGAATAATATTCAAGAAAATTAATATTAAATTTTTTAAAGAGTTAAATATAAGAGTTTATTCAAACATTAATAATTACTAATATTCAATTTAAACAGTATTAAATAGTTCAATATGAATTAATTATCAAACAGGAAATTGAAATAACAGCAAGGAGTTCAAAGCATGTAATTTAAAAGACTAGTCTGATGAGGATTTGTGTGTGTGTGTGCAGATTTCTCTTCTCATGTCAAATTCTGTTTACATATGATCCAGGTGAAAAGTCAAGTCGAAGAACAAATGACTCAGACCCTCAGACTGCCCTCCCTGAGCCCAGTGGGAGGAGTTAGACAGAGAGAATTGGACTGAACGAGAGAGAGAGAAAGGTTGCATCACCGCTTTAATGAGACAAAACACTGACTGTTGTCATAGCTCGAGAAATCACAGAATAAAATCAGACATGAACAAAATTTTTAAAAAAAATGATGCGATAAGTTATCAGAATGCTGTTCAACTGCTCGTGCCCTGTGTATGTATATGTAAGTCTGTTTTTCTGTGGTTGTACTAACTGTACCTTGACTTGAATAGTAAAGTCCCGGTCTGATAAATACTTTTGTTTCTTTTTATTATTAAGTGAATGCGTGCGAGTGTGTCATACTTATCTACTTTATCGAACACAGTGATCCACATATTGACCCCAGGGTAGAAGTAGGCCTCAGGGCCGACTAGACAACTTTCATATTGACACCTATGAAATAACGACGAGAGATATAATGATGATAATGATGATGATTTATGAATTTGAAGGAATGAGAGAAAGCGGGTTCCGTAAAAATGGTGTTTTTTGCGTTGACTGCATATATATATATATATTTTCGTTTAAGAATAATTAATTATAAACGTGACCGTAAAGTGAACTTTATTGTACCATAAAAGAGCGTACATATATTTAAAAATTTGATTCGTACCTCCATTTTCCCCTTGTTATTAAGGCTAAACTGTCCTCAAAATCAATTTTGTTTACGCCTCTTCGGCTGATTACTAGAGACGCACAAAAAGATAATAAGAAAGGTATCAATGGCTTGCTGGTATGTCACTTCAAACTTTTATAAGCCTGCGACAGACATTTCAATTAGTGGAAATAGGACTAATTGTTAGGGAAATGGACAGGAATTGGACCCCAATCTGTTGCCAGCAAAGTGATGATGATGCTAGCAATAACTACTGTTGTTGTTGTTGCTGCTGCTGCTGCTATTTCGTAATCACAAACAAGTGTGAGAGAGCGCACGATGGTGTATGAGACAATATTTGTGAACATTTGGAGACAACACAGAAACACGAAGGATGTTTGCAGTTAGGAGATCACACACAGTGGCTGCAGCAGCTAAAACTCGTCAAACTTCACATTTTCTTTTCCTGTTTCCTCTTTGCTTGCGAACACACACACACACACGCACGCATACACAGTCACTCCCGTATTCTTTCCCCAAAGTATTAAAGAACTACTACTATCGCTGATCCTAGACAACTAACAAAGCATCACAAAGCCTGTAGGTTCACATCCACCGACACAACAACAAAAATACGTGGACAAATGAACACCTTGGCTGTAGTTCGACATAAGGTCCAATAATTTAAGAAGATAATTATAAACACAGATTACCTGACACTTTATCTCTAGCCTCACTTATATTCTGATTAGAAAATGACACCGGATATGATATTCCTGACGACAACCAACAGCTTGCTGATTCTAGAACCACAGGTACACTAATTACCAACATCCAATTTACTATTTAGGAAAGTATACCACAAAATACACAGGTTTTTTATATTATTATTATTATTATTGAGCACAATGTTTATGTGCATGATTTTACTTAGTGCACCAAACGTGGACAAAGTTTTAAAACTTGCCTAGGAAATTTGTAAACTCGTTCAGTTCAACTTTGTTGTTATTGTCCAAGTCTAAGATGTTAAAGAAAGTTCACAGGTTGTCTGACGATAATGATGATGTATTTATAGTGAGCTCCTTCCCTTTACCCCACACACACTGTTAAATGCTTGTTTATTCTGTTTGTAGAGGGTGGGATGAGGGAGATTGAAGATCTTTTCGTAATTTCATTTTGGGAAACTCATTCTTGTTACAATTTTGGTAAGCAGTAATTTTTCATTAAAGACTCTTTTATGGCGGAAGTGCATCAAGCAGGATGTAGGGTGCATCTTGGCTTCCAGGTGTGAGAGACTGATTAGATTTTTAGCAGCAACAGCTTGCCAAACTTTTTTTCTGGTTTGAATTTCAGGCGCATGATTACACACACTGTGTGAAGGCAGGGGGCTCAGGGGAGAAGGAGAGTAGTGTTCACCAGGTCATCTGTGACTTGATGGCCTACGACCTTCTCCATGCACGGATAGAGTTCAAAATCGTGATGTTTGTAGATGTGTATCCTCTGGTAGATGTAGATGTGTGCTCCTCTGGTAAATGTAACGAGTTGTGACAGTTTGTGAACGTTTGACGAATAATTTTCTTTGCCCAAAGGAAAACTGTCTACAGGACTCTTTCTGAGCTCCCTGGTGAGCCGGCTAACCCACGTGACTTTCCGTCTAACCATGAATTCTGGATGGTGCCTCCTGGTCTTCTGGTTTCTAAGTATGATCAGTAGAATACCAGTTTATGGAATATAACGGATGTAGAGAGCTTTTAAGCATTTCGCTTATCATCTACCCGTGCCGTCAAACATTCGATTATGGCGATGGCAGAAATGTTCTCTTCTACTCACTCTCTCCACAAACTTTCATTCCATCAGTATCCATGCCCCTGTACAAAATGAAGGCTGTCTGACATAAAAGGGATCACACTTTATTTCAAACTTATTATTAACAAGATTGTGTGCGTTATTTTTTTCTCTCTCCATTGGGCATATTTCAACATTCATTCCATAACTCCATGGTCATTAAACCCCGACTGGAAGACTTTACGGATGATGTCGCTCTCTTTTAAGACAGGAAAATCTGAGAAAAGAGGATTAACCAAGCGGCAAGGCGCGTGGGGTTCAAGATCCATTCTGACAAGACCAAGCCAATGAAAGTAAGAAACAAAGGCACAACAAAAACAAAGATACGAGGTGAGGAGTTGGAAGAAGCGCAGAGCTTCAAGTATCTTGGCAGTTACATCGATAACGACGATATCAGAAAGGAGATCTTTACCAGAACTGGTCTCGCAGCACAAGCTGAAAAAAATGTCTGGAGATGACCAGGTATCAACAGAGAGACAGAGACAATGGAGGTGGTTGGGCCACGCCATGAGGAGGGAGAACATGAAGCGAGGCGCCTTATGCTCCAGTCGTAACGAAGATGATTAACTAAACTAACAAGGATAACAGAACGGATTATTCTGGAAACAATGTGGAGTTTTTTTATGGGTATTGATGCACAAATATCCCGTGGTCGGTATACATATCAGTCAATGACGGTGATGATGGCAACAGCTGCAGAAGATGGTATTGCGTAATCAAAACGAGTGAGAGAGAGACAAAGTGAGAGACAGACAGAGAGCGCTTGGTTATGGAGGAGACGATAGTTCTGGATGTTCGGAGACAGCACAGCAGGATGGGGAGGCAGGAGATTCCACTAGAACTCCTCGTGCCGCAAGTAGTCGTCTGCTGTTTCACCGCCGTAAGTAAACTGAAACATTTACAACAGTCATGACATGACAGTGCGCATGCGTGTGCATACATACGTGCGTGCGTGCGAGAGAGAATTAGTAGAGAAGTAAATAATGGAGTCAGAAGGAAAATGGTGTATGGGGGGATCTGTAAGTTTAGTCATTAGAAGTAAGCGGACAGATACAACAAAAGTACAAAATCACCCACTGAAAAGCAAAGAAAGAAACAATAGACGAACAAGATAGCAGGATACAGAGAAATAACATACCAATTCAAGATGAATCAAGATGAAAAAAAACAAAAAAAACCAAGACATTAGAAATCACAGCTGGTTTAACTTGAACCTATTTAGAGCGGATGTGGGATATTTTTGGTTGAGTACTGAGTATCAAAGGATGATTCTTTCTTTCTAGCAAGTTTCTCTAAAATGTTTCACTTTTACCGAGCTTTGTTAGGGAGAGTAGTTATTATGTGTCTCACTTTGTTGTTTTAATTAATTATATTTTATATTGTACGGTTGTCTGCATTTCTTCTCCATATCAAATGATTACCAAAACATCATGAACTATATCACTTTAACATTGTCTAACAAATTCTGCATTGCATCTTCATTATGGCTTTCAATTATTGCTCTCGGAAGGAAAGAAATGAAAGCTTTAACAAACATTCGCTATTGTTTGGCCATAGCCGTTAATACCACAATACCGAGGATTTCTCGTAATGACTACGAGCGACCCGTACAGGTAAATAGGTCTGAAGTAAATATTTTACCTCCATGGCAGAACCCACGAACTCTTCAAATGTTATAGCTTCATCATCTGAAACAGTAAATGCACCTCCTGCATGACAATTGCCTAATGATTTCCTAGCAACATAGTAAATTGGCAGTGAATAAATAAAAATAAGCCACGAATAGACACAATAAAACATACCAACACATGAGTGAATGAAATAGTCAGCAAGACCGACAAATTACAGATAAATCACCACACTGGCTTGGGAGAGAACAGGAATAATAATCATTGATGCTGTGATAAAATCATAAAAATCCTACTCATAGGAACAATTTGCTTCCAAAATTAGCATTAGGAATATTATCCTTGCCAAAGAAAATTAAAATAGAAAAGACACAAGAAGTGCTAATTTATGCAACAAATGTTTCAAGAATTCTCCAATAAATGTATCTGGTCCTGGTAAATTAGTCTCTTAATGATGTAGTCACTTTAAGATTCTCTCTCCGATTGTTCAGCCAGTCACTATCGTAATAGTGTAGTTTTCGTTGTTTCAGCACAGAACATGTATACCGTAAGTTTGAGAAATATAGGTATACAACATCTAACCTAATATAGCTCAGTTCAGTTTAGCTGCTAATGATTTACAGCAACAGAGGCGACATCAACCTAAAGTAGTCTAATAAACAAGTGCCACAGCCAGAGAGAAAAGTGTGCGGGATGCGAGATCCGAAACTACTGCCTACGAATTACTGTATTAGTGACAAGCGCTTTGATATTGTGCTACAAGAAAGCTGTTGTCTACTTACAGTCGCTGTCTATAGCCTCGAAGACGGCGGTTATCTCTGACTTTTCTAGAAGATGATCTTGGTTAACATCAAACAGTTTGAAGATGTGTTCCACCCGCTTCTCACTCAACTTCACTGCTGCTCTTAGTTCCTCCGGCTTCACCGAAGTTACTTCAGATTCTCCACCTGCTGTTAGAACACAGGACCATCATCTTCACTTTTATCGCAGTCTGTTCAAAGTAAGGTTTAAAGAGCGTTTTGACTTGTCGAGTTGGATAACACGATATTTTTGGGATATTATATTATCTTTCAGCAATACTTTAAAATACATCATACTGAACACTAACTAATAAAATAACTTGATTAGGGCTCTATCGCAACACAAGGGTCATACTCTTAGCCAAACAAGTACATGAATAGTGTGATCGGTAGAAACAATAAATTTGATAAAACCGAGAACTGTTAAAGAAAACTGACAAAAATAAAGATACTATAAATTGAATCCTTATAAAGTAAAAATACAGAAACAGTTAAGCTGAATTCAAGACGTTCGTTACTACCACAGACATTCTAGAAAAAAAAATGGAGGGAGTAAATTACCTATTGCATTTAGAAACTCTTGGAATTCAATTTTGTTGTTATTGTCATAGTCCAATAAGTTAAATAAACGTCGCAGTTTGACGTCTAAACTGCCTCCACCTCTTGGAAATAGTGTGGCTTCCTTTGTCGAAGTCAAGTTTGAAGAGTGCAATCTGTTTGTAACAGTAGATACACATAAATATACACTAGCGAATACAGAAATGGAGGAACACACAAGCGAGAATGCGTGCAGACACACCCGAAACACACACACACACACAATCAGATAGCCACCACCAACACAAAAGTAAATCTCAGGCGCCGACAATCCCCTTCACCACCATCACATCTCTAGTTCTTAGTGCCGTACAATAATTCACGGCTTACTTTATCCCACAGGGCAGTTTGTCTCAGCTCTGTAAGGAAGCAAGGGTTAAAATCACACAACAATCAACATCACACCTTCATAGCCATGACACCAGAGATACCTCCATACCAACACAATTCCGACCCGCATGAATGATCACAACTCATTCCCACACGGTGGCAGACGTCGCACGGAGACAGGAGGTACATGGAGGAGACCATCACACACTCCATGCCATCATCTGTGGTCGCTAGATGGGCTCTTTGTGCAAAGTGTTCTCAGTGCAGGTGGCCCGTGGACCTCCACGATGAGGGAGGCATATGTTGTATCAATTCTCTATACAATGATATCTTAGAACTCGACCGCAATCATCCGGCACCCACCCAAAGCTTACTATCATACACATACCTTGTATTATTCTCTGTATTCTGAAGCATATGTTTTTTTTAATAAAATGGTTTGTTTTAAATATGTTTCTTTGAAAAATACAAGTTAATCATTACAGTACTATACAAACTACCAAAAAAAAAAAATTAAAAATTAAAAATATGTTACTGCTTTTACTTTTTTCGCCACATCAGCTTCATATGTTGTCGATGCTGTTGACTCAGCAATGCCATACTCAGTGGCTGATACTTAAACAAAAAAATTCTGTGTTGTCATTACTGTTCTTAGTGATCGGGTGCCAGGCAAATGTTTGAGCACCGAAACTGATTTCTCTCTGAAATATCAGTCGAGGACCGACACATTCGAAATGCACGGAGTGGGTGGAGCGCTGAGATACCCTTGTAATTATTATTGGAAAGCAGTCTACTCACATGATCAGTGCCGCCCAGAACAGGAAGGTGCTCCAAGTAATTGTAAAAAAAGCCATTTCCACTTTGTTGCCGGATCTGAACCAGACAGCTGGCAGATGAGGTTCCTCGTTTATCAACACTGTATAAAGAAACGTCAAATTTACGCTTATTACAATTTTTGAGTCTTTGGTAAGCAAGAACATTTCTGTCCAGTTCTGCATTTGTCTCGCCGGCTTTACAGCGGAAGGACATCAGATGTAGGGTGCACCACTTACCTTATGACTTGCAGGTACCTGTGACAAGGTGTGTGGCCACTTACAAGCTACCAGAGTCTGCAAAAGCACACCTTCCACGCGATACAAGAAGCATTTAGGGTTACGTGTGTAAACGACGGATTGGGCGGTTCGCAATAACAGCTGACGCGGCAAACGTCCAGCAATTTTGCTCTGTCTGGCTTAAATTTCAGACACACGAGTACACAAACAGTGAGTGTGTGTGCATGAAAGTTGGCGGTGGGGGTGGGGTGAGTGTTGGCTTGTATGCCTAAAAATGCGATTGTGTTAAACACTGGCATTTAACTCAGCCACTGAGAATGACACGAGAAAAAGAAAAGCAGAAAATGTAGAGACAAGGATAAACTGATGAATATTCTCTCCCTTTAAGATCTGTTGTACATTCCCATTTACTCTGTTTAAAAAAATTTGAAAGACACACGCCTAAATTACAAATCACACCAGAAATTAAAAGCATGATTCACAGAGTACCAGCCTATCTCCCCTAGTAGTCTTTAGAACTCTATTAATAGTTTCATGAGATATTGCTGGGTGTGCTGCAATAGATTGTGACTGAAGGGAAAAAAATAGTTATAAAATATCTACAGCAAGATGCTTGCACTTGCCTGCAAACAGTACTGATGGTAATATTTCACTGCACCAGCGCAACAACTAGCATGGTAAAGATACTTCTTTACAAAGTTACTTATCAATTAGTTTTGTTTAGACTGGTGGCCCATGTTGCCATAAATCCAATGTCCCATTTGTGTCAGGGGAATGATAAATGTAGAAATGACTTGGATTATTACACTTTGAACGGAGGATAACTTTTTCGCTGACCTGAAAATTATTTGAAGGTTTCCTCTTGAGTAAAGCTGCTCTAAGCTTTCAAGAATAACAACAACCAAAAAAATCAAACTCCAACAGCATTACATCTTTTTATAGAATAATTTATTTCTTGCATTGGATGCACTAAATAAACCTATGAGACTACTAACAACAAGCATTCCATCAGGTCTCCATCACAAGTATGAAAAACATATGATCAGTCTCACACTGCCATTCTAGATTTATGTTAAAAATAGATATCCAGCATTTCTATAAGCTGAATATGCATGTGTGTGTGTGCGCGCATGCACAAGCTAGCAACTAAGACTTTTTTTACAGTTCTACAAACAAGTATATGCAGAGAAAAAACAGTATTCCCAAGATGGGATATGAACTCAGGGCAGTTGACTTTTATAGTCCTGGTAACAAGTATTTCATTAGTGAAAGTGGACAAAAACACCATCATGTACAGTACCAAAAAAATGGAAACAGCAATTATAGTCTATTCCACATTATTTTCTCTTTGTTTTTTTTATGACTACAGTATTTATGAAACATTACAGCATTCCTTTATCACAACTTAAAAATTTACTAATTAAAATGTGCATAGATTCAAACACCAACACTTATTAATTCACACACATTCATAACAATGAGAAGCAAGAGTTACATTATTTTTTTCTTTTTTGTGGGAGCCTCAAACTATGAGCTTTTTGTTCGGGGTTTGGATAAGTTTTTCAATCAGCTCACGATCATCTTGGACCAGTTCCTAGTGACAATATTTCTTTCAAAAAATATAAACACACACACACAGAGTAGTGCTACCAAATACTGCCTTCCACTCTAAAATGATGCTTTCTTTGTTGTTTTTTTTTATAGAAGCAGGTACATTCTACACACATTGCTGCAGAGGGTGTCTTAGCTAAGCAGGTAACTTAATCATTTATGTAACAACAGCAATACTGATGTGCCAAATTGATAAAGAGTTACCAGATCTTGCATGCTGAGAATATAAATTCAAAAGCCTGTTACAAGAAAGGTCCTTAGGATATGATTAAGTTAACTTATAAAAAAAAAAAAATGGGTTAATAACAAAACTGACACTATATTTCTCCTGTATTTTAGCATTCTCCTTTCTTCATGATAAATTGGATGACTCAGATGCCTGTAAAGAAAAAAATTGGAGAGGCAAATAAAACTGAAATGGAAAACCACAGAGAGAGAGAGACATAAACATTTTAATAAATTTAATCTAAACAAAATTATTTATTTAAGATTAATTTTATCTCATGCATTATTATGAAAGACTTTGCAGCACTGTAGTGATGCATCTATGCCGCCGCTGTTAAATATGAAATAGACTAGGTACATACTTTAATCGCAGCAGATTCTCGCCTCAACTCTTGAATAACCAGCGCCAAAGCCTCAGGATTGATGCCATTCTCACACAATCTGACACACAGGGCTAGGGTATCTGTGTCCAAGCCGGTGTTCAACAATTTGGATATTTCGGCAAGGACTGCACAGAACATAAAGCAAAATTTTCGCTGATTAATGCTAATGTTTAGATGTTTAGAGTAATATGAATGGAAACTTTGTGTATAGGTTGTTGTTGGTTTGGTACTGCGCGACACGACAAACTAAATGGATCGTAGGCAGACGGTAACCAAACGTCAAGCAAAAAAATTTAAACACAGAACCATTACTTTTGTGCCGAAAACAATACACATTTTGAGAGTTACATGCAAAATAAAAGATATATTTATTTATGAAAAGTAGGAAAGAGCGTACTGTCTAATGTTTCTCTGGCATTCGATACTTTGGGCTTCCCTCCAGCTTCTGCCATTTTTGTTTATGACTGACGAGCTCAAGAAATATTCTTCTATGCTAAATTTTTATATTATTGTCTTCTTCATAAAAGAAAGGCTTTAATATATTAAATATATTCTACATATATATCTATCAAAATTATTATATAATTATATATAAATTATTTCGAATCTTGTCGCTGTACATCACAGGCGAACGGAAGTGACGTAGTATTGAGTTGAAATCGGCGGTTTGAACGAATGGACGTTACTCCTCTCAAAGCATATACAGAACATGAGGAAGAAAAGTAGGGATTTAACTGAATCAGTGTGCTGAGACTTAAAATATTTAAGTAATCAAATGTTTATCGATTGTTTTTCGAGTCGTCGATCATGCCTTTCTTGCTGTTCATTGCTAGACTGAAACTTTTGAAAATACATTTGTCATTGTGAAGACAATGAATCGTTTGAATGTGCGTGTCAGTCAAAGTGTTAGTGTAAGTAGAGTTTAAATCTCCTCATTCCTGTTTTAATCAGACATCTCATTTCGATAACAGTGTTTCTTTACTTGCTGATGTATCATCGTAATCAGAATCTAAAGTCCAGAAGGGAATGCGTTAAGAAACAAGTATTAGATGCATGAGCAATTACCCACTGAGCATGGTGTTTATAGTTTTGATGTTTGGATTTTAAATTAATTTCTGATTACAGTGTTTATTAGTAATAGATTTAACCATTTTAAGTCATGCAGTTCTGCATGTTACTTTATGGTTGATAGTTTCCTGTATGGGGGTGTGCATGCTTTCTTAGGAGTGTGAGTATTCGCTTTACAAATTTTGTGTTTATTATTATTATGCCTCACTTTAGGAGTTATGTAAAAAATTGATGTAAACAGCCATGTTTGTTCTTTATTTTTCAAGGATGGCGTAGCAGAAATAGAGCAATAGATGAATGTATTTCTTCCACTGAGACAGTGATGGGCTAGAGGGGAAAGTAGAATGTGTGTGAATGGAATTCACTGGTTTTGCATTCAAGTCAGTGAACCTCAGAAGTTTCAAGAATCAGTCCAAAATAAAAAAAAGAAAGCTAGATCAATCCATTGTCACAGAATTAAAATATTGAACCACAAAATTATGGATGATTTCAGATTAAACAAATTTTAAGCATAATTTTATTATAATTCTTTTGCAGAATCCAAGGGGACTAAAAATGACAGCCTACATCTATCTTTTCCACATAAATATTTGAGATCAGGATATTTTGAAGCTTATAGTGGGAGAAGAGAAAATTTTGGATTCAAAGTTCAGAATGTATCCTTGATGGACAGAAGGGCAGCAGCATTATTTAGCATGCAGATATGAAAACAGCAGGAAAAAGGCCGCCACTTGAAGAGGGTAATGATGAGCTGATACTTGGTCACTCAAACTACTTTCAGAATCAAAATACTCCCTTGAGAACATCTATGATGAACAAACAGCAGTCAAAGATATCTTTGAAAGATGTGTGTTTAGACTCTGTTTTTGATCCTAGTCCCTTCCCTCATGGTGATGCAAAACAACAACAGTTGGCAGGAAGAAAGATACCTGCTTCACCAGATGATGTCCATCCTCTTCCTTTGAATGTACATGCTCAGAACCACAGTGCTGAAGGTGTCAAGACATTATCCAGACTTGGTATAAAAGAAGGGGTGTACCATCCGAGCCCCAGGCAAGTGCCCCACAGTCTTCTAAATTGCGGAAGCAGTCTGCGTTCTGATGCATACCTTCGACAAGCTCTTACCAGTCCCTACACCAGAAGGACAAAAGATACATTATTTCCAAGTTCTAAAGATGGTACAAATAACATGATGGCTGCCAGTCCATATGTAGCAAATGTTAGGACTACAGGTTTCTTAAAAAAAGATGATGGAACAAACCATGTGAAGTATGGAGAGAAGAAAAGTCATTCCAGCAGTGCCTTTTCCGTTTTCTTGTTGAGGAGTAGAGCTACCCCTTCAGAGTGCTGAGCGTCTGATCTTCCTGAGAACAAGATGGTATGTCCTGACGATAGTCTCTTCTTTCCCGTGCCAGTCCATCTGACCTCACTGACTCCCAGGATGTCCAAGTTGTAGTTGTCAAACTCCTTGACTAGTTGGTGCATCCTGCCAGTCTGGTACAAGGTCTGGATGTTCCAGCACCCCACCCTCAACTTTTGCCTCGGCTTCAGTAAATCCGCTGTCGGGGCGCCAGCTCCCTCTCGGGTTTGGCTAACGTCCGTCATAAGTCCAGTCGCCTGGTGTGCTTCATTGCCTTCGCCATCTGTGACTAATTCTCTGGTTTCAGTTTCTGTAACATGTTTTTTTTTTACATGGTGGGGTTGTTAGCCCTACCACAACCTATTTTACCTCTAGGTGAGGTGTCCACCTTAGTCGCCTCTTGCGACATGGATGGCAGGGACCCTATTCTTGCAATGCTCGCTAGGCAAGCATACCCCGGGGTCCCACAGGGGCTACTAGTATAAGAATACCCATATAACACACCAGTGATTTATGGAAGACAAGTTCAGTAGAAAATAAGACTAACAAAATAAAACTGTCACAAAGCAAGCAAAAGCAACATAAAATGCTTTTCCTGAGCTAACACTACTCCCAAGCATGCAAAGTAAACACAGTCGTCAGGATAGGGTAAATAAAATCAGAAGAAACATGAGGAACTTACTTCTTGTCTTCTTCTTTTCCCTTCCATCACTATTTTGAAAATAAAAGAGAAAAAAGTCACTTCAAAATTATAAGACATTAGGTCTAAAACATTAAAGAATTTTTAAGGCGGCCAAAGGACCACATATGCATTAAATCCCTGTATCTACACCCCCCCCCCCACACACACACAAATGCAATCCATTCATTTTAAAAATAAATGACAATGAAATGAGAACAACTTGAACAAAAATAACATTGAAACTGAAATGAATGGTTACATAAACATTAAACTAGAGGCTGAAAAAAAAAGTCACAGGTTCAATACATTGTGACTTTTGCTGTCATTCATTTACCTAAATAATCCATATATGAAGTAACAATTTGCTTGACTAAACAGTCATCCACCTACCTAAATAACACCGCTTCTTCTGGTAGATCTTCGGTAATCGAGCGAAGGTATCTAATCTGCATTGAATTTGGACATGGTTGGAATTAATAAATAAATAGTATATTTACTTTAGAGTATATATAAGTTATATAAACGTTCTGTATTGTGTATGTACAGGGCTCCTCCTCTCTTCCAGGACACTTTCATAGCGTGTCTTTTTCTTTATGATGGTTTTACCTTTTCGGCAATTAGAAATTTATTAGTTTCTGTATGGAGAATGAGACTAAGTTTTAAGAAGTCCTCCAACGATAATCCTTCAGATATAGTTTGGAGAAAACCAAATAGCTGTTGCACAGCTCGTAACTTTCTTCGGTAACGCTTCAGTTTATGATTAATTCGAGTCTTTAACACAAAAGATTTAACAAGAGATTTAACACCAAAAACTGGATGACAGCAAGCAGAAGTCACAGGTCATTTCGTGTTTCCTGCTCGGGCTCCATCTCTTGCGCTGGAGTCTTTTGCTCTGGACTCTGGGAAATGGTAGACCGTTGGTCTGAGAATTTCATCATCTCAATGTTCTCATATAAGTGAATTTACAATTTCCAAAAGAAGAAAGACTGCTCTTATCATGCTCCGTGAGCCGGCCTGCCTGTGGTTGCCTCCCCTAGGGCAGGGGGGCAATTTGTCCCTCTTCCTTGTTTGTCCCCCTTCCTTGTTTCTGGCATCCTTCCTCCGCAGACTCTTGTGCTGGAGTCTGGAAAAATGGTAGACCGTTGGTATGAGAATTTCATCATCTCAATGTTCTCATATAACTGAATTTACAATTTCCAAAAGAAGAAAGACTGCTTATTCTTCTGGGGACCAAATGTGTTGTAACTAAATATTTCCATGTATGAGATAAAAGATAAATGAATGTCCTGGTTTTAAATTTCATCTCAGGCATGCTGTTTTCATTTTCTGCATGTTTCAACCATTTACAAAACTTGTTCATCTATGACCTTAGAGCCTTAGTTACTGGCTTTATGATGGTTTACCTCTCGACCAGTGGCATATTCCTGAAAAGATGTTAGGAGACGTATTCCTAGCGGTAATATTTGCTCAAGGGTTAGTCCCTCTGCTGCCGACTGGATCAGGCCACACAAATTTTCAATGGCTTTTATTTTCCGTCTGTGGCGAGAGCCACCTTTAGCTGAAAAAAAAACACGCAAAAAGACTTCTTACACTCCGTACCTGGTTGTGTTGGTATCGATCAGTGAAGACACACTAAATACAAATAATCTAATGGCAACTGAAACCAATCCTACAGAAAGAGTTCTGAGAGGAGATTCTCAGATCTAGATTTTGATAAGCCTTTCATGTATTTGCTAACTTGTGCTCTAATCCTTCTCTGATGAGCGTGGTATTCTGCGTTGACTTTGGACATGGAATTAATAAATAAATATTATATTTCCTTTAGAGTATATATATATAAGTTAAATAAACGTTCCGTATTGTACGTACCTTCTCGCTGCGGCGAGATGCTTCTGTTGTCGTCGTCGCTATCGGGCAGCAAATAATTTTAAAAAAGTCTTAATTAACGTTTCTAGGCATGTGCATGTGCATATTTCAACCTACTATATCAGGTAAATAAAATCAGACAAAATATAAGGGACTTACCTCTAAAGTTCGTTTCTTTCCTTTACCTATTTTGAAAAAAAGAGAGAAAAAAAAGTCATTTCAAAAATTATAAAACATTAGATCTTAAACATTTAAGAATTTTTTTCCTCTAAGGTCATTTTGAAATCTATAATGTCATTCATATGGTATCATTGGTCCAAAGTGAAAATAATATCCAGAACTATTTTCTACAGATCTGATGTTTAACTTTTACATACCTTTTTTTCCGCTTGGCCCTGGCTGTTCTTCTTCTTTATTTCTCTGCAAATAATTTTTAAAAAAAGTCTTAATTAATGTGTCTAGCCATACATATGTGTGTGGGGGTGCATTAAATAAACTTAACCTGATCCTAAAGAAAAATTGTTGCACTAAGAAACTTAAAGGGACTTACCTCCTCCATTTCTTTACTCGTTTTAAGTAACGCTCGCTCTCTCTCTCTCATACGTATTTTTTTACGTCATCCATAACAGCGCGAGCACAGTCTGAAAAATTTTGTCACTCTGTGACGTATACTGGGCTGGGAGAAGGCTGGACCTGACTCGCACGAGGGGAAAAGGGTCTCTATAGCTGGCTCGCTCCACCCGGCAAACACACCAACTGACAAGACGGTGTACACAGCAAAAGCATTAAACAAAAGCAAATTAGGTTGACATAAACACACAATTACACAATAATGAATTAAGGAGATGATTTGGTCTTACGTATCTGCACATATATCCGGACACGCGGTCCGCCTCTGACCCACAGTTCACAGTCTTGGAATACAGTAGGTCTCCTCAACACGAACTGTCCCCGTTCGTTGTTACTGATAGTACCGCCTGGCTACTTCGCCCGTTGTTTCCTGAAGATGGGTGTAGCTGCCTGCATGCACCTGGTCTTCTAGATGCTTTCTTGTCACTGTCCCACCACAGGGCTAGAAAATGGACCGATCATCCATTGAATGAGCCAACCAGCCAATCAACCATCTGATCATCCACTTCTTCATCATTTAAGGGGGAGCACTCATCCACCCCAATGAGAAAAAAAATCAGCAGTTACCTGATAGACGTTCAGTTTTGAATTCTGAGATGGTCGTAATAGCAAGAACGCGACACAGACAGACAGACAGACAGACAGACAATATTCATCCTACCACTGACTTACTGTTGGCCGTAGTGCCATGTAATGTGGGAACAGAAGGCCGGGTGGTCTTGAGGGTAGTAGTGCTGACAACTGGTAACCTAGAAGAGGTCGTGGTGGTTGACTGGTGCGTGGTGGATGACAGGAAGCTGTCAGATATAGTTTGGAGAAAACCAAATAGCTGTTGCACAGCTCGTAACTTTCTTCGGTAACGCTTCAGTTTATGATTAATTCGAGTCTTTAACACAAAAGATTTAACAAGAGATTTAACACCAAAAACTGGATGACAGCAAGCAGAAGTCACAGGTCATTTTGTGTTTCCTGCTCGGGCTCCATCTCTTGCGCTGGAGTCTTTTGCTCTGGAGTCTCTTGCGCTGGACTCTGGGAAATGGTAGACCGTTGGTCTGAGAATTTCATCATCTCAATGTTCTCATATAAGTGAATTTACAATTTCCAAAAGAAGAAAGACTGCTTATTCTTCTGGGGACCAAATGTGTTGTAACTAAATATTTCCTTGAGGCTTTGGTTAGTGCGCATTACTATGGAGCAGAAAGTCACTGATTTGAGGCCAACTTAGACTTGTGGCTGGCCAAGCCCACCGATTATTTCAATCTCAATGTATCTGATAGGGAAACGCCAGCACACATTCAAAAGGCCAAGAGACCAAGTCTTTTGATGATAAATGTTGTCATTAATAGCAATCAGTAACTTTTTAAAGAGATGTTTTGGCAACAGTTTAGAGTTGATTATGAATAAAGATAAATGAATGTCCTGGTTTTAAATTTGATCTCAGCCATGCTGTTTTCATTTTCTGCATGTTTCAACTATTTACAAAACTTGTTCCTCTATGACCTTAGAGCCTTATAGTTAATGGCTTTATGATGGTTTACCTTTTTATCTGTAAAAAATCGTGTCATTTGGTCTATCAAGATGTTGCTGAGAGGAAGGATTTCCTCGAATTGTAAAGGTTCTGCCATGGTGGCAATATACGATGTCAAGTAGTGTATCGCTTTCTTTTTCCTTCTGTAGGTGGATCCACCTTTGGATGGTTCGGTTGCTGAAAAAATAAACACGCAAAAAGACTTCTTACACTCCGTACCTTAGAGCCTTATAGTTACTGGCTTTATGATGGTTTACCTTTTTATCTGTAATAAATCGTGTCATACGATCTATTAGGATATTACTTAGAGGAAGGATTTCCTCAAACTGCAAGGTTTCTGCCATGGTGGCAATGTAAGACGTTAAATGATGTATTGCCTTTTTTTTCCTTCTATATGTTGAACCCCCTTTTGATGGTTCGGTTGCTGAAAAAATAAACACGCAAAAAGACTTCTTACACTCCGTACCTAGTTGTGTTGGTATCGATCAGTGAAGAAAGAATAGGTGAACTGCAAATAATTTATGTTATCCATACACGCATTCTGAATACTTTCCTCACTCACTCTCGTTATTCACGCTCTTTCATCTGCAACCTTCTCATAACTCCAAGACACACTAAATGCATATACCCAGTTAAATGGTGAATGGCTCTTTTTTTCCTCCGGTGGCGGGAGCCGCCTTTTGAGGTTTTAGTTGCTGAAAAAATAAACACGCAAAAAGACTTCTTACACTCCGTACCTTAGAGCCTTAGTTACTGGCTTTATGATGGTTTACCTTTCCAGCAGCTACGAATCTGTTGATATCATTAATCAGAACAGCACTTAATGGAAGGACTTCTTCCAAAGATAATCCTTCTGCGATTGTTTCGATAAACCCAGTTAGATGATGAATCGCTCTTTTTTTTTCTCCGGTGGCGGGAGCCGCCTTTTGAGGTTTCAGTTGCTGAAAAAATAAACACGCAAAAAGACTTCTTACACTCCGTACCTTAGAGCCTTAGTTACTGGCTTTATGATGGTTTACCTTTTTAGATTTGATGAATCTGTCCATGTTTTCGATGAGAATTACACTCAATGGTAGGATGTCTTCTAAGATCAGGCCTGCGGCCATAGTTTCAATGAAACTAGTGAGGTGATGGATAGCCTTTTTCTTTCGTCTGTGCTGTGAGCCTCCTTTTGTTTCGGTTGCTGAAAAAAATATACACGCAAAAAGACTTCTTACACAGTGAAGAAAGAATAGGTGAACTGCAAATAATTTATGTTATCCATACACGCATTCTGAAAACTTTCCTCACTCACTTTAGACCTTAGAGCCTTATAGTTACTGGCTTTATGGTGGTTTACCTTTTTATCTGTAACAAATCGATGCATACGATCGATAAGAATGTTACTAAGAGGAAGGATGTCATCGAACTCTAAACCCTCTGCCATTGTCCCAATGTAACTGGTTAGGTGGTGTATTGCTTTTTTCTTTCTGCGATGGCTGGAGCCCCCTTTTGATGGTTGGGTTGCTGAAAAAATAAACACGCAAAAAGACTTCTTACACTCCGTACCTGGTTGTGTTGGTATCGATCAGTGAAGAAAGAATAGGTGAACTGCAAATAATTTATGTTATCCATACACGCATTCTGAATACTTTCCTCACTCACTCTCGTTATTCACGCTCTTTCATCTGCAACCTTCTCATAACTCCAAGACACACTAAATGCATATAATCTAATGGAAACTGTGAAACCATTCCTAAGAGTTCTGAGAGGAGATTCTCCAGTTTTGTGATTTGAAAAGCACATTTCATCAAATTGAGCATCCGTTCGAGGGAACAGCCAAGCTCAGGGTAAACAACCTTTCCATCCCAAAATCCTTTTTGTACACACTTTTCACACGCCATAATATCGTGAATGACCTTTCACTTGCTTTACAAACGCGCGAGCTGGTGCATCACTGATGAAACAAGACAAATTAATCTGTACACACTGAGGGATACCTTCTTGTGACGGTAAAGGGGTTGTTACCTCTGTAGATGTGGTTATCACCTTTTCCCGTGCATGAGTGAGAATGTGCACCCTCAGTATTGTAGGTGCTAGCGTGATTTGATGTGCAACCTGAGTATCCTAGCCACTTGACTGTGTTTTCTTGCTGGCTGTGTCAAATAGTTGACTTGAGTTTTACATTCATAGAGTTCATGCCATGTCAGGATGGTTAACTGCAGTTATGATTATGATTTTTGCCTTATGATTTAGTGAACAGATAAGTGTGATAACTTGTTGCTGTGTAAAACTGTTATTGTGGATTTAAGTTGCAGTTTTGGAAACTGCTGTAGACCAGCCTGCGTGCGGTCTTAGTATCTGCATTTCATAATATTTGGTGTATGCTAGTGTAACTCTGATATCGTTGTGTACGAGGGAAAGTGTATGGTTCAAACTGCTTAATTTGGAAGTTTCGTGTATTGCTATTTATTTTTGAAGTTTTCGTGTATAATAATTACTTGGACCTCCCAACCTGAAGTGATCTCGTGTTTTGTTATTGGAAAGAATGCGCATGTCCAACTGTTGATCGTGACACTTCTAGTTGCACAGGCCCTTGCTGTAATTCTGTCATATCCCTTACAAAGTCTTGTAAAAACATATTAACATCTTCGGGTTTTCTCTCCCCACAGTACAAGCCAATTACAAAAGGGTCAGTTTCTACAGGACTATATTTTCTCCCCAGAATAGGCCAAAACTGATTACATGAGGAGTGAAAGAGTGGCAGACCATCAATATTTACTTGTAGGAAAATGAGCAGCGTTGATCCAGTTAGAACTGGACCTTCAAGGGCCATCTGCAGGGTTAAAATTTAGACCCTTGAATGTTCGCCTTTCGATGCATGAGATGGCATCCTACGATGCTGAGATTGGCTATTTTACTGCACAGCAGGAGCCAAAAAGCATATGATACTCTAAGAAATACAGGTATACTTCGCCTTCCAGGTGAATCTACCCTTAGAGATTATAAAAATGTTTATCATCCAAAGCCTGGTTTTCAAACGAACTCGCTGGATGATTTGAAGAAAAAAGCAGAGAGTTTAGTACATCATCAACGCTTTGTCGTCTTGTTGCATGACGAAATGACAATTAAATGTGACCTAGTTTTGATAAACGTTAAGGGGAACTTGTTGAGTTTTTTGGTAGTCAGGATGTACAGGCATCAACCCCTGCTACCCATGCATTAGTATTTTACATTGTAGGCTTAACTACAAATATCAGTACAAGCATTGGTTTCTTTGGCGCACAGTTACTGCAGATGCTTTGTTCACACTTTTTTGGCAGGCAGTTGGTCTTGTTGAGGAAGCAGGGTTTAAAGTGATATCATCCACAAGTGATAAGGCCTCACCAAATCAAAGGCTCTATGAAATGCATGGCAGTGGTGCAGATGTTTGCTATAAAACAATAAATCTGTTTGCCAGAGAGAGAGATATATATTTTTTTCTGATGTTCCTCACTTACTCAAAACAGTGAGAAACTATATAATTCTGGATCAGGTCGGCAGACACGCTATCTTTGGTTAAATGGTCAGCATCTGCTTTGGAAGCATGTCATTGATATCTTTAACAGAGATGCATCTAGTCAGCCGTACAGAACTAAACTTATGATCATGTATATCTGACACCTAATTCTATCATGAATATTAGTAAATAAAGATGATACAAATTTAACAAGGGATATACATATATTATGTCAACTGAGAGTGTATTAATTTTGTGATAGCAATTTAAATTCATATGGGTTTAGTGAGGGAGTGGGGACAATAAAATTACTATCTTCATACTTTTAATAATAATAATAACAACCAACTTTCCCAATGGGCAATTTAAATGGGAGGTGTGCTCTGTTTCCAATATATATTTTAAAAAATCATTCCCATGCACACCTACACATCACACGCACACACACTGCTGACAGTTTATCGGTGATTAAGTAGCTGGACTGCTGATGGCACAAAAGATTTCAGATGCCTATTGCTTTCGCATACTGGCATGGCATAGCGTTTACCTGAACTTAATAAAACACATTCCCCCGCTAGCACATGTTCAGGTATTGACAGAATGCGGGAAGCTTTCCTAACTAGTTGTTGGTCAAGGAAGGAAGTCAGGTCCCTCTGATTGATCCCAATTATTTTGGAACAGATGTGAACAATGCTATTTAAACTATTCCTATCATGGACAGATAGATTACAAAACCAGCATACAAATGAAAAAGATAAAAGACTCTCAATAAAAGACTGGTAGAAACGGCCTGAAATTGCTTGGCTGACTGAAAAACTATTTAACTTCCGCAAAAGGTACATTCTCTGCTGGCCACATTTGACAATGTGTTGAGTGTTTAGAGTCCATTTAAGCAGGCAATCAAAAACAGTTCCCAGGTACCTAAAAGAGGTAGCGGTTTCAACAGGTTTGCTATGTATCACACTAGGAGCAACAAAATCCTCTTTGATTCTCCTAAAATCTATATTCAATTCTTTTGTTTTGTCTACATTTAACTCAAGAAAGTTCTCGTCGCACCACTGTGCAAGTCTGTTAAGGCATTGCCATGAGTCAACAATGCAGAAGAGATAGGTGCTATCGGCACCACCATTTCTCAGCCAAGGATAAACACCGTTTTTCATATTAGAATAAAAGTATCACCAAGAAGCATGGATACAGGCTCAGACAAATGGGTTAGCGACGGAAGCCATCCGAAATGGTATACATCCAATATCCCGATGGACGCAGGCCAACGGTATTCATATTAAAAGGCTCCCCCTGCACCAACTACAGAGCCCAAGTCGAAGCCCTGACATGAGCAGTGAACAGTGTCAGCAGCAAAGCAAGCTTAGACTCACGGATGTTCCTATTGCCCTGTTTGTGCTACAAGCCGCCAACAATGACTGGGTAGTTAATCTTATATCAGCACTGAAAAATATCAGTTGTCTATATTGTACTGTAGTGGATACCCTCACACTGCGGTATTGAAGGCAATGAGCAGATTTCAAATCTAGTTGCTGAAGACCGGCAGGATGAAAACAAAGTCAGTGTAACAGAGATGACCACAGCTTTGTATAGACCACACGCAGCTACCACTACCTGTCCAGATAAGATAGGTGACAATTTTCTACTTCATGACAACAGACTAAAGCACCACCTTTACCGGAAGCTACATCTGGTGTTATCCTCAATGTGCTCCTGTGGAGATGCAAAACAAACCAAGGAGCATATCCTACAGGAGTGTAGGTTCCTCCAGGAGCCGAGGGCGGAGGTCTGGCCGTCGCCGATGCCACTCGACATCAAGCTTTACGGACCTGTGCACGCTTTGCAGATAACTGCCAGTTTTATCTCGAAAGCTGGCCTCAAAGTGTGACTAAAAATGGATAATGAGACGAACAACATGAAACTGCGAATTAATGTGCGATGTTTACAAATGTCTGACTCCCCGAACAGCGCCCTTGTCGACTGGGTGGAACCAGCAGGCGGCTACAGAGTTTGGAACTATGTCTTCTGATAGAAAGTCCTTGTCTTGCTAGAGTCTGGAATTCATGTCTTACCGAAGTTTGAAGCCATTCGTCTTGCCAGAACACAAAACTCTGTGTCTTGTTGTAGGACTGCTGTTTCACACTTTCATCTCCTTTCGACTTGTAGTTACTAGAATGCACATGAAACAAAAATACGGTCCGCAGAAACACTGTAATTGATTTTCATGGAAGTAAAAGAATAAAAATAACTTTCACAAGTACAATGAATTCTGCATGCAATAATTTCAAAAACAAGAATAGGAAAGGAGATCACTGAGGTTAAGTGTTTTGTTAGAAATTGGGACAATTTTTTGACACTTGAGCAGCATGTCCAAGTTAAAGCTAATATTTTTCAAACCATTGCTCCGCGATGGAGTGAATTTAAGAAATAAATATATCAGGAAAAAATTCAACAAACAAAATGATTAACCTGTTTCCCAGACATACAAACAGCAAGTCCTCCTTTAAAGATGCAAGTCCCATCATCGTTAGTAGCTCCAGCACAAGAAAAGAGAGACTGCAAACTATTCAGATTGTATTTTTTTGTTTCTATTTGCTGTTGAACTGTTTATATTCTAGTGAGAAAGAAGGCAAAATGTTTACATGTGTGTAATGCTCGAGTGTCCCCCCGGAGGATCATTACCTTGTCGAGGTCGGGGGCCTTGTGTGTGTCGATGACCCTGAGAGCTATACCGGGCAGGGTCACCCAAGCCGGGCAGGTCAAAGGGTAGATACCAGACGAAACATGATCCCTGGTCCTCCAGGTTGGGGGTTGCGCACAGGGCTAACAACCCTGTCCCATAAAATACAAAAATGTTACGGAAACAGCGACAGAGAAAACTACCACTAATGTGTGCGATGGGCTCCCAGAGGTATCGCAAGATCCTTGTATGACTGTTAGTAGTGAAAGCCGAAAGGAAGCTACTGGCACGAAGATGGAAGTCTTGAGCGCCAAATGCAAGACCAGAATAGGCTTCTGGAATGTGCGCACCATGTATGAAACTGGTAAGTTGACACAAATTACGGCCGAGATGAGGCGTTACAACTTACACATACTTGGAGTAAGTGAAAGCAGATGGACAGGCTCTGGAAGAGTAAAGACCCAGACCAGAGAGACAGTGCTGTATTCTGGCAGAGAGGACAACCAACACCATGAGGGAGTAGCCATCATCCTGAGGAAAGGAATAGATAAGTGCCTGATAGAGTGGAAGCCGATCAACAGCAGACTGATTACAGCCAGAGTGAGAGGGAGACATGGCAACATGACCTTGATCCAGTGCTATGCACCAACCAACGACAGCGATGATGAGGCGAAGGACACCTTTTACGATCAATTGCAGGCAGAAGTAGGTGCAGCACCCCACCATGACCTGTTGATTGTGATGGGCGACATGAATGCCAAAGTTGGGAACGACAACACCCATGTAGAGAGAGCTATGGGCAGACATGGTTGTGGCTGCATGAACGAGAACGGAGAGAGACTAGTGGAGCTATGCACTATGTACAACCTAGTGATTGGAAGAACGCTATTCCCTCACCGCAATGTCCACAAACTAACATGGTGCTCACCCAATGGTAGGGACAGTAACCAGATCGACCACCTAATGATCAACGGCTCCTGGAGACGTTCCCTGCTCGACGTCAGGGCGAGAAGAGGAGATGTTGGAAGTGACCATCACCTTGTTGTAGCAGACATTAAAATGAAACTGCGAAGTACAGGACGCAAGTCAGCAGCACACAGACGCTTTGATGTGGAAAGATTGCAGGACCCCAAACTGAAAAACGCCTTCACTCTTCAAGTGAAAAACAGATTTCAGGCACTTGCAGACATGACAGACATTTGCGAGGCAGATGCAGAAAGAAGAAACCAGAGATGGGACCTTGTGAGAACAGTGTACCAGAAAAGCAGCGAGACTAGTCTTGGACTGAGAGGAACTAAGAAGAAGGAATGTATAACACCAGAAACGTGGAAGGCGATAGAGGAAAGAAGAGAACTAAAAAAGAAGGTGACTAGCACCAGATCCGAAAGACTGCAAGAGAAGTTCAAACTACAGTACAGAGAGATGAACCAGAAAGTGAAACGCTTGGCGAGAACAGACAAGCGTGCCTACTTGAACAACCTAGCAAATGAAGCCGAAGAAGCAGCAAGAAAAGGAGAACAAGGAAAGCTGTACAAGATCACCAAGACAATTAGCGACAAATTCCACAGCACCAACGATGCCCCAGTCAAGGACAAGGAAGGGAAGCTGCTAACGACAGAGAGAGAACAAGAAGCACGCTGGGCTGAACACTTCAGAGAGGTCCTGAACAGACCACCACCTTCCGAAGAAGCCGACATACAAGAAGCCATTGAGGACCTAGACGCTAACATCGCCCCACCAGAGAAGCAGGAAATCATCACAGGAATCAAATCCTTGAAGAACAGAAAGGCACCAGGCCAGGACAATCTGAATGCTGAACTATTCAAGGCAGACCCAGAACTGGCAGCCAATATCCTGCAACCCCTATTTACCGCAATATGGGAAGGGAAGCAAGTCCCAGATGACTGGACCAGAGGAGTGATCGTCAAAATCCCAAAGAAAGGATCCCTTAGCGACTGCAACAACTGGCGAGGAATAACTCTCCTGTCCATCCCGAGCAAGATCATGACAAAGATCATCATTCAACGAATCTCAGAGGCAGTGGACGCACAACTTAGAGAATAACAGGCCCCGTATGCAAGAAACACCGTTAGCCAATCGTAGCGATAGAGCCTTTCGGTCCGAAAGCTATCGCAGCGATACTCCCCACTAACGTGGTATGCAGGGACACGCCGATAGAGCTCCACTAGCTTTCGGCGCGGGAAGGCAGTTCTATAAATAGCTTCCGGGTAGGCCCGAATTTCATGCGCTACTGCGCATGTATTTGTTTTAAAAGTAGCGTTTACTTTTTCTCCCTGACGATGTCCTTTTGCAGAAAAACGGGAAACGAAACATATGCGAAAAGCCAATTTCAGTGACATGGAAATTAAAATTTTGTTAGAGGAGATATCCATGGAAGACAAAATTCTTTCCAGCTGCTTCTCCAACAAAAGAACGATACCAAAAAAAAAAAAAAAAAACCCACCAAACAAACAAACAAAAAAAAAAAAAAAAGAAATTTGGAAAAAAAAATCGCGGCCAAGGTGTTGGCAAGCAGGGTGGCTGTTCTGTACCAGAAATAAAAGATAAAGGGATCTACAAAAATAGACAAGGCTTAAAAAAAAAAAAAAAAGCGAGGCAAATAAAACAGTTGGAGACAAGGGAATGCCACCACCTGAATATGAAGAGGCTGTTGCTGCGATCCTTGGCAATAACACCTACCCTGATCAGTGGTATTGGAGGTAAGTGACACATTAACTGGCTAAAAAAAGTATATAAAACAGTAAATGACAGAATAATTACTTATTTTTATTTATATTTTTATGAAATTATAATAGAAATTGTGATTATGTTTTGCAAATCAGCTGGATGTAGGGAGGGGAGCAGTGAAACATATTGTATGCGTTGGATGTTTAAATCACACTTATAATTGTTAATATTACACGCTTTACATTCTTGGTAACTGGGGACACAGCATCACAGGTTGAAATGGGTTGGTTTAATCTTGCCTCAAATGCAACCATTATTTACTTTTCTTTTATTGTTTATACATCAGCTATATGCTTGTTGATTAAATGAAGTACAATTTTTAAAACGTGTTTTTTATTCCAGTGAATGGTCCAGATTCACAGGAGGTAAGCAGGCTGAATGAATTCATGTTTCATGGTGGCTCTATTGTGAACTTTGCTGTGTTCTGAAGTTTGTGTGCAACATGTTGCCATCTCAACAAGTAATACACAATGTCTTAAAATTTACATAGTGAAATTTATTTTACTCTCAAACAGTCACAATCACACATTTTAAAACAAAAGCAAAATGAAAAGTGAATAATTGCATCCACACACAAATATATATATATATCCACATTTAAATGATATTTTCTGTCCATTTTTGCAGGATTGATATTTTCTGACACTTTACACTAAATCAGTTTGTGGATAACATCACTTTTCTTTAGAATGCTATTGATGTATATGCAGAAATCTAATTGCCACTCTTGCAACCATCATTTACTACATATTTTCTTTGCTCTGCCACAGAATATTCAAGTCCCTTCAAATCGTTGACAAACTTCTATCTGTCAACACCACCCTGGACAACTGGAAAACCCTTAGAATGAAAAAAAGAAAAACAGCCAGCAAAGGAGATACAGAGCAACATCTCATGATATAACATTCAAAGACCAAAAAAGCAGTCTATTATAAGCCAAATGAACTAGAAATTAAAATCTCAAACTAGAAGTCTGCTGCTAAACGCTAAATAAGCAAGCTAGACAAAGAGATAAATGATAATTAAAACTAGCAATACTGCCAGTGTATGCATTTTTGTATATTAGAGTGGATCTGTATGACACATATTCTGAAATGGGATACAATGCAAAATGAAAAAATGTGGGTGACAGTACAAAGTCACACCCCCCCCCCCTGCAACAGCTACTCAAAAGTGAGATGCAATGCAAACTAAAAAATGTGGGTTACAGTACAAAGCTTCAACACACACAAACTCATACACCTGCAACACATATTCTGAAGTGAGATGCAATGCGAAATTTAAAAAAATGTGGGTTACAGTACATAGTCTCAACACACACACACACACTCACCTGTAACAGGTATTCAGAAGTGAGATGCAATGCAAAAAAAAAAGTGGGTTACATTACAAAGCATCAACACACACACACCCTGCAACAGGTATTTAACAGTGAGATGCAATGCAAAATAAAAATTTGTGTACAGTACAAAGCCTCAACACACACAAACTCACACACCTGCAACACATATTCTGAAGTGAGATGCAAAGCAAAATGAAAAAATGTGGGTGACAGTACAAAGTCTCAACACACACACACCCTGCAACAGGTATTCAGCAGTGCAAACTAAAAATTTTTGGGTTACAGTACAAAGCCTCGACACACACAAACTCTCTCACACAATGCAAATCCTATGTCAAAAACTAGAATGTTTGACTGTCACATTACAGTCATGTTAGTCTGCACAATACCTAAGCTAGGACGTTAATTTTGCCTTTTTCAAATTTAAAATATCATTTAAAAAGCAACTAATCATGGCTAAAATCAAATATACAACAAGCTGAACAAGTTTTATCAGCAGCATAATAACTCATTTATTATGTACCCGTAACACTGGAGTAAGCGACCCACGTCGATTCGACGATTCGATTGCTGCTGCAATGTCATTTGTCAGTTCTAAACCATCGTGTCTTCTAAATTTATATTTCTGGTAAAGTTCTTGGTCGTTGTACCGGTCCAGGGGAGGATTCCTGTCCCGAAAAACACGTTCGCGGCGCAAACAGCGTCGAATACGGTCCCCGAACCTCCTGGAATACTTATAAATTATATTTATGCAACTATCACAAACTAGCTGTACATTTATTAAATAACCTTTCTTTATTTACAAATTCATTTTCGTGCTCAGATGGTTCCTGTATTTGTACATGGGTGCCATTTACGCACCCGAACGCGTTTGGAAATCCAGTGACTGTGTAAAATCAGGATTTCTGCGTGTTTGCACATCTCTGGCTCGGTATCTTACCTATTTAGTCGATTTGCAAGAGCCTTAGAAACACGGTGAATTGTTCGAGAAACTGTCGACTTATATATGTGTATTGATCGTATCTCCTACAATTATTTGAAAACATCCCGAATAATAGAATCGCAAACATGACTCCGAAGGCTTGATTTCGCCGTATTTTGTTCCAGCTCACGATAACGATTAACAAGTTTAAGATCCATTGTGAAAAGAGATATTACTTTCATCTACCAAAAACAAGTGTCACATCGTCGTCCTATGCTTCTTCTCATACAAAAATCAATACAAATCACTGCTCACACTTACTCCATACTCCAAAAAGTCTCTCTCACACACACTATTCTTAGGCCTCATTTTATTCCCTGTGTACATCCAACCATTTGATCCCACCATCTATCACTCGAGCTTGAAGTACCACAATAATGCTGATAACACAGTATCATATCAACATGCATGCTGATACTACACAGCTGCTAGCCTCTTGCCTCACTTCCAAGCTCCAGCAGATCTACACCACTACACAGCACAGTAGATGTTAATATCCTGGACGTCCATCAACAAATTGAAAATAACAAAACTGAAGTCCTACAAAGAGCCTCTGAAAATAAACTGAAAAGTATATATAAGTGGCATCCTCTACTTCCATCATTTCCCCTGGAGTTAACATCTTTATCTTGCAGACTGTCTGGAAACTTGGTGTTATTATCAACACATTATTAGTTCTTGAATCCTACATCAATGCAGAAAGTAATTTTTCGCAGAAAGTGTCGTGTACGTGTATTGTGTCAGGGACGAGAGTTGTTTCCCTTGGTCACGTGGATAGCGAGTGAGTCTGAGAGAAGTGACCGGCCAGTGTTAAAATGAAATTCTCGTGCAAACCAGACAAAAGTAGTGAGCAAAAGTTCACTCCAAGCTTAGGCTTCGAGAACAGTGTAGGAGGATTCCCAACGAAACCGCCGAGTCGGTAGGTCGTATTGTACGTGTGGCTACAGGGACCAGGAATCAGACAATTATCTGTGTTTCAAACATGAAGATGATGTCCTGGAATGTTCAAGGACTAAAATACAAACTAAAAATGCCATCCTTCAGAGAGTTCTGCGGAAAGTTTACAATTTTTGCTTTATTGGAGACCTGGTCATGTCAGCTGAGTGAGATAGAAGATGCCTTCTCAGACTATGTTGTATACTTATCTTCACGCGAACAGAGACTCAAGGGTGGTGTAGCTGTTTGTATTCATAAAACTTTGTCCTCAGATATTATACTCCTTAAGCTGGCAGAGGATTTTATTTTTCTTAAAATAGGTAAGTCTGTTTTGACCAGCTGGGAGGATATTATTGTTGCCTGTGTATATGTAGCACCAGAAAGATCAGTAATCTATGGGGATGACAACAGTAACGGGATAGAAATTTTAGGTCAACATATGAATCAATTAGCTAGTGACCATCCGTACTTACCATGGTTGTTATGCGGTGATTTTAATGCTCGCACGGCGGAACTTAGTGATGCTGACTATGATGACAGCGATAGACATGTACACCCCCTAAAAGACCTTAAAATTCTGTTTGAGACATCTGTAACACCCCCTCCACGCTCATCCAAAGATCTTAGCATAAATAAATTTGGTCAGGAACTTACCCTAGTAGCATTGAAAGGGGAACCCATATGGGACCCATATGGGATTTACCTGGGATTCATCTGACAAATCCATATGGGTCCCAGGCCGAAAGTGAAAACGGGCAAAGCCGTGTAAAAACCAGGTAGATCCCAGATAAATCCCAGTTGAATTCTTGATGATATTATTGGTATTTTTAGGTATTTTGACATATCCTGATTTACAACAATGTAAATCACGATATGCCAAAATTCCTAAAAATACCAATAATATCAAATACATCCAAATAACCTAGTAAATGCCAAACAAATGGATTAATAAGGAGTGTTTTGCCATGATTACATTAATTAAGCAGCAAAAAAGTGCACAAAAAATGCAAAATATTACACAAAAAAAAAAAAACAAACATGAATTGTCTTTTACTGACGTTTATTGAAGTTAAAATGTCTGTGAAAATAAGGATAAAAAGCAAGGTCATTAAAAAATAATTTTAAATATACAACAATTGTGAAGCATTGTCCCATTTAAATGCATAAAAATGTTTCCTCATGACATGTTAATGCAACACTCGTTATTTGATTATGATTGTAGAAGCAAAAACAAGTATCCACTGACAAAACATTAAAATTAAATTGCAGTTTTACATTAATCAGATTTTTCCAAAAGAAAGGTTCAAAGATCTATTACAATATATCAAATGATGAGCATGAACTGAATTGCTTTCAAAAGGGAGTGATTTAAGCTTCAACAGACATTTCTTATAATAAATAAAATCCACGAGATTAAATATAAACGGTTCCAGGCTGGATTGCAGCTTCTGGTATTAACTACAACCATTTAGAAAAAATATGCAAATTTAAAACTTGTACTTTTATAAATAGCTGATAAAAAAAAAATCTCATTAAAAACCTAACAGTCTTTTTTTCTGCAGGTAAAGTTGTACAGCTTTACTCGTCGTCCACCCCATAACAATTTACTGACTTGTACAGGCTGTGCTCAGCCCCTTCCCTTCTGCTATTCTCTCGATCCCGAGCACCAGCTAAGCAAATTGATGTATACACCTGCAGGTCAGCATCTGTTGCTTCAGGATAACTTTTTCTTGCAGCATCTAAAAATAGAACAAATATAAGAATATGAGGTCCCTAAAATCCAGAATATAATGAGAAAAAAAAGGAAGGTACAAGCAAATCATATAGATATGTAAAGTGCCATAACAATTTTAAGCGTTATAATCAGAAAGGAACTACAAGTGGAACTGCATTAGAATTTCTTTAGGCACACAAACTCTGGACATATACTGATTTTTTGTAAAATCCCAATACATGCGAAACGTAAAGATGTCTATCAATTATTGTGTTCATTTCTTTCTACACAGTGTTAACCAGCTGATTAAAGGACTAGACACTGCATAAACATGTGTCCATATTTTTAATTTTCCAATGTAATTGGATCACAATGAAATGAGGTAGGAAAAGTTCGCCAGGCTGGAGTTGTTTCCCTGTAATGTTTTTTTTTAATCTCATGAAAAACACAGTCAAATATTTAAATCCTTACCCTGAACTGTTTGTAAAATACAGGAGTGGTTCTTGAGTCCCTGCTTCTCTTTCAGACCATTGAAGTTGTAACACCGGGCTGAGTCAGTTGACAATAGCACAGATAGTATTCTGCTCTCACCACATGCTTTAAAGTGAATATTCCACCATCGTCAAATGGATTCCTGGAAACAGACATAATAAGCATACATCATTTTTTAAAATAAAAGTTGCTGTGGGCAGTATCATGATACATGTTATGAGAACTAGTATTATAAAACCAAAATATGAATGAAAACCATTAAGGAAATTCCCATTTTTCTCTGTAACCAAGCTGAAGTTGTTACAGAAAATATTATCAGCTGTAATCCATGCCAACATAACAATGCTTTGTTACTTTTTAGTACTGCAGACATGTCATTTGTTCTATAAAATAAAATGCTATAAAAACCTTCAAAGGGAATAGCAGAAATAGATTTGACTCCTCCTACTAACAAATCAGAATACAGCACATACCGAGTGTGTCCGTTTTCCTGGGTCAGTCTTCCAATCCCACTCCAGATGGTCAACATCCTCTGAAGATTGTAAGGGAAACTGGAACCCCTCTGGCAGTTTTCCTCCTGTCACCTCCTTTTCCTGGTGTTGTTTCTCCATCCTTGAAGCCTCCTTTTCACATCTTTTATATCATCTCTCATCTCCTCCAGAAAAGACAGTTTCTGCTGTCACAAGTTTCTCTAGTTGAGCTGGAACCAACGAACACAATAGCAGAAAACATATAAGATGTGATCTTTGCTGGCTTCGCTATAATTCACAATGCTTGGAAAATATAACTACTCTTGGTTGCTTTTCCTATTTGTCATATATCTATTTGATATCTGATCCATATTTATTACAATTTTTTTTTTCACTATGCCAAAAGAAGGCTGGGATTTTCCACTTCTGGCTATATTTCACAAAAACACTGTTAATAAGTCTTGGCCGAGAGTAAGAAAAAACAAACTTTTAAAATGATTATAAACAAAATGACTTCAAATTACCTTCCAAGGGGTTGTGGGTCCCTATGCTGGCAGGATGAAAACCTGAGAATGAATGTTGGAGATGTGAAGGCAAAGGTGAAATAGTACTTTGTCGATAGCTGCTACTTGGGGACACCCTAGGGCTGACAACTACTGGCGGCAGAGAGTGTCAGGGACGTGTGTCGTGTACGTGTATTGTGTCAGGGACGAGAGTTGTTTCCCTTGGTCACGTGGATAGCGAGTGAGTCTGAGAGAAGTGACCGGCCAGTGTTAAAATGAAATTCTCGTGCAAACCAGACAAAAGTAGTGAGCAAAAGTTCACTCCAAGCTTAGGCTTCGAGAACAGTGTAGGAGGATTCCCAACGAAACCGCCGAGTCGGTAGGTCGTATTGTACGTGTGGCTACAGGGACCAGGAATCAGAGTCTTAAGTTCCTTGCCCAGTCAAGGTACCAGATTAAGTTTAGCTGAAGTGTGAATTTTGATTGATGGTGTAAAGAGACGTGTTTTAATCTGTCTATAAATGAGACTTGATTTTCTAGAAGTAATATATTAATTCACTTGACGTTGTGAGACTGTATAAAGAAGTGTAAGTTGTAAATTCAGTTAATTAATTAATCACTGAGTTACAGGAACTTATGGTGACTGGAACTTATGGAGCGAAGTGCTTGCCTAGTCAAGAACTTCTGAGAGGGCTTCAGAGAACTTATGGTGACTGGAACTTATGGAGCGAAGTGCTTGCCTAGTCAAGAACTTCTGAGAGGGCTTCAGAGAACTTATGGTGACCTGGACTTATGGAGCGAAGTGCTTGCCTAGTCAAGAACTTCTGAGAGGGCTTCAGAGAACTTATGGTGACCTGGAACTTATGGAGCCGAAGTGCTTGCCTAGTCAAGAACTTCTGAGAGGGCTTCAGAGAACTTATGGTGACTGGAACTTATGGAGCGGAGTGCTTGCTAGTCAAGAACTTCTGAGAGGGCTTCAGAGAACTTATGGTGACCTGGAACTTATGGAGCGGAGTGCTTGCTAGTCAAGAACTTCTGAGAGGGCTTCAGAGAACTTATGGTGACCTGGAACTTATGGAGAGAGTGCTTGCCTAGTCGAGGAACTCCTGAGAGGGAGCTTCGGAGAAACTCTGAGAGAACCTAGAAGGGATCCACTGGCAGTGTGCGCTGGTAAAGATCCATTGGGAGTGTGTTGGCCCAAAGATAGCCGCCGAGACGGGAGGGTTTTCATGTACAAGTGGTAGCTGACCGCGACCCCAGCGTCGTGGGTATGTCTTCCCAAGTGGATAGCCTCGTGTGAGCTGGCTACTGAGATTCTATTGGAATAACGTGCTTTTATGTGTAAGTGAATCTGTACGCTCGCTGTAGACTGCGAGGGAGCGTTCGTGCCCAGAGACGGACTTCTTTTTATGTCGCTGAAGGGACACGAGTAACAAGTAACAGTAAGTGATTAATCTTTACACAATATCTGAGATACTCTTGGCACCAAGACTTACTACCAGAGTGACACTACGTATTGATGTAAACTGCGGGAAGTGAAAAGGTATTGTGATGCTATCGTTGAGCGAGGAGAGTATGTCGAATTTCTTGTATGTTAGATATGTGTATTAGCTAGTGTGTGTTTATGCTGGTGTTTATTTTAATTTGTTTTGTGGTCTACAAGGCCTTTTACCACTTTCCCAGAGAGAGGATAAGTAAGGCTTTTTTTTTTTAGTAAATGAACACGAGAAGCCCATTGGCAGGTCGCTGTGTTTTGTGTTGTGTGAACGCGCGTGACGTCAGTGTGTGACGTGGTTGTGACAATTGGTGACCGACGTGATCTGTCGTGGGTCTGTCTCGTGTTGTGATTTGTCGTGAGCAAGTGTCTTTCTTGGTGATTACTTTTGGAGATTTATATATATATATTTTTCTGATTTTGTTTGTTGTTGTGTGTTTTTTTTCGGTTGTTTGTGTCTGTGTTTGTTTTGGTTTTTATTTTGTTTTTGTTTTTTTCCCGTCTCCAGCTTTACGGGTCTGCGGAGATTGTACAGTTCGCTCACAGAGAGGGTCTAGTTTCTTTTTTCTACTGTTGTCTCTTGTCTTTCTTTCCCGTCCTTCTTCTGTGTAGGAGAGTAAGTGCAGTAACCGGAAGTGAGTGTGGATGGGATCTATCCTGTAGCATCTGTCTAGTTGTTTTATGAAAGATTTTTTTTCTTTTCTTTTTTTTGGGCTTTCTCAAATTTTCTTTGCCGTATCATGCTTGTTTTGAACTGGTAATAGTTGAATATTCTATGTGTACTCTATTTTGGTTAGGAATTTAAGGAAAAGTTTCTCAAATTGTCTTTTGAAACCATTTTTTTTGGGATGCAATCTTGTTTTCTGATTGATGACATGATATATGAAGCGCTTGTATGAAATTCGGGTTTTTCCATTGATGACATGCTATAAAGTATTACTCTGTTTTTCATTGATGACATGTGATAAGGTACTAGTCTGTTATCACTGATGACATGCTATAGGTGGGCAAGCTGAAAGTTTTGTAACGGCTTGTGACACTGTAAGTGAGGTTGTGGAAGCCCTTATAGATACAGGTATTGACTCTGGTAATGGTAACTGTACCAGGTTGACGGTGAATTTTGTATTATTGATATATCGGTTGATGTGTAAGAGTGTATGGGTAGATGTTGGTGTTGGATAGGAATTCCCAAGGTTGTTTTTTTTGTGTGTTGTAGTTTGACTCTATTTAGTGGGATATAGGGAATCTGTCAGTGCGATTGTTACTAGTTGTATTAGCTATGGCGGAACGTTAGTCAGTAGCTGCCTATTTTGAGGGAGGGGCAAGCATGGGCATGAAGGAGAAGCCTACAGAAGTATGTGATAGTGCATCGAAAGACAGGAGAGATCTGAAGAGCGATTAGCCAAGAAAGAAGAAGCAGATAGAATAGCCAAGAAAGAAGAAGCAGATAGGTTGGCCGGAGAGAGGGAGGCAGAGAGACGATTTGAATTGGAGAACTTAGGATGGAGTTGGAGGGCTGAAGAAGAAACTATTTGGAAGTATAAGCCAAAGAGAAAACTGAGCGCCCCTTCAAAGGTTATGTTCAACTACTAGCATTTCAGGAGGACAGGATGACATGGACTCCTATCTTTTTATTTTTGAAACCACGCCCAGAACTTTCATTGGCTAAAGAGGTCTGGCCTTTATATTTAGCTCTCTTATGGAAAAGCCTTTACCCTGTATATACATGTGTGCGAACGGAACAGTTCTTAAGAAGATCTCAAAAGGGAGTTACTTTTAGGTAGAAATACGGAAGAAGGATCGAGAAAAGTTTCGGAAGTGCGGCCAAGCTGAGGATATGACTGAATTCCTAATCGACTAGCAGCTTGGCACGGTGGATTACCTCTCCAATATCCAAAGGATTACGAAATCTGAGAGACTTATTACTAAGGGAAAATTTTATGAATGAGTGTGTCAAAGACCTGGTAGTATTTTTTGCGTGAAAGAAGCTTAAAGACAGTTAAATCTGTGGCGAGCATGCGGAACACTATCGCGTAGCTCACCCACAAATCACTGGCAGGAGAGCAAGAGAGATCCATGTTCGCCAATGTGGGGTGTAGCACACCAGCGTCTCCACCTACGAAGGCTCGGCGGACGACGTCAATACATGCTAACTATTCCTCTGATCGTCGAAACACTTCTAATAATAGAACTCGAAACCCACGGGGAAGTCCACCCTTCACCACCTTCCAGGGGGACCAAAGGAACATCTCCCGCTCACCATCCGAAGAAAAAAAATCCAGGCATCCGGACCGGTGGACACTCCACGCGATGCTTTCATGTTTGGCTACGGACACATTGCCAGAGACTGTCCAGAAACCGGCCGAGAGGTAACGTCAGAGATGGCTCCAGTGAAAGTAAACCATCCCCAGCCAATGCAGTCATTACTAGAGCTCAGTCCAAGCTACAAGATCAACCACGGCAGCCACTAAACCGTCCGACCGTTCAATGGGATGTAACCAAGCCCCAGTTAATGGAGCTTCAGAGAAGCGACCCTTCCCTGGAAACTGAGAGAACCAAGGCTCAACGTGTGTCACAAACACAACAGCCGTCAATACAGAGAGAATCAACTCTTCGGGAGGTTCATGAAGAACTGAACCACAAAATCAACGACCTGAGTGATGAAATCAAAGGGTTACAACAAAGTTTACAGAACTTTAAAGAAAATACAAAACATAGCGAACACAGATTGCAGAGAGAAATCAGTGACCGGGACAAAGAAATTATTCGGCTTAAGACTGAGACAGAGGTTTGGCGAAAAGAAAGAGATGAAATGGGTAAACAACAGTGGGTCACCGTTGGTGACTTTGAAGAAAAAGTTCGTGAACTTGAATTAGGTCATAAGAAACAGTCCGATAACCTTCAGAAAGCCTTAACAGAAATCAAATTCTTCAAGGAACATAAAGAAAGCATGAAGAAAGAACTTGATAATACTGTAACACAAGAAAAATCTCTGGAAGTGGAGATAGCAAATGCTGAGACTAACAAAGTGGAGGAACGATTGACAAAACTGATAAGAGAATTTAAACGAATCTACGATGACGAGAGAAAACTAAAGAGGTGTATCTGAACATGAGACATCAGATGTCGAGTGAGATAGAGGAACGAACGACAGACATTGGCACCTTGACAAAGAGTTTGAGGTCATCAGACCTTCAAATGAACTCAAGACAGCTCTGGGAAAAGTCAAAAAAAACGAGCATTTTCAGAGGACTATTATGGGACAACTTTCAAAGAATTAGGATATCTGCTGTTAAGTTCGATCCAGAGGGCAAAAATAAGAAGAAATTGTGAGAGCTCTCAAGAAAAAACAACTGGCAAGCTGATCTGTCAAGCTAATCTTTACATGACTCTGTAAGGATAGAATACCACTTCAAGGGGAATCTATTAAGGGTACTTGTAGTAAGTTAGCGGACGTCTTGTCGCGCGTGGAGGCGGATCAAGAGATCCCTTGGGACTGGTGAGACATCTTAGTACTGAAAAATGTGAACATTTTTTTTGTAAGGGGGGAGGAATGTCAGGGACGTGTGTCGTGTACGTGTATTGTGTCAGGGACGAGAGTTGTTTCCCTTGGTCACGTGGATAGCGAGTGAGTCTGAGAGAAGTGACCGGCCAGTGTTAAAATGAAATTCTCGTGCAAACCAGACAAAAGTAGTGAGCAAAAGTTCACTCCAAGCTTAGGCTTCGAGAACAGTGTAGGAGGATTCCCAACGAAACCGCCGAGTCGGTAGGTCGTATTGTACGTTGTGGCTACAGGGACCAGGAATCAGAGTCTTAAGTTCCTTGCCCAGTCAAGGTACCAGATTAAGTTTAGCTGAAGTGTGGAATTTTGATTGATGGTGTAAAGAGACGTGTTTTAATCTGTCTATAAATGAGACTTGATTTTCTAGAAGTAATATATATTATCACTTGACGTTGTGAGACTGTATAAAGAAGTGTAAGTTGTAAATTCAGTTAATTAATAATCACCGAGTTACAGGAACTTATGGTGACCTGGAACTTATGGAGCGAAGTGCTTGCCTAGTCAAGAACTTCTGAGAGGGCTTCAGAGAACTTATGGTGACCTGGAACTTATGGAGCGAAGTGCTTGCCTAGTCAAGAACTTCTGAGAGGGCTTCAGAGAACTTATGGTGACCTGGAACTTATGGAGCGAAGTGCTTGCCTAGTCAAGAACTTCTGAGAGGGCTTCAGAGAACTTATGGTGACCTGGAACTTATGGAGCGAAGTGCTTGCTAGTCAAGAACTTCTGAGAGGGCTTCAGAGAACTTATGGTGACCTGGAACTTATGGAGCGGAGTGCTTGCCTAGTCAAGAACTTCTGAGAGGGCTTCAGAGAACTTATGGTGACCTGGAACTATGGAGCGGAGTTGCTTGCCTAGTCAAGAACTTCTGAGAGGGTTCAGAGAACTTATGGTGACCTGGAACTTATGGAGAGAGTGCTTGCTAGTCGAGAACTCCTGAGAGGGAGCTTCGGAGAACTCCTGAGAGAACCTAGAAGGGATCCACTGGCAGTGTGGCTGGTAAAGATCCATTGGAGTGTGTTGGCCAAAGATAGCCGCCGAGACGGGAGGTTTTCATGTACAGATGGTAGCTGACCGCGACCCCAGCGTCGGTGGGTATGTCTTCCCAAGTGGATAGCCTCGTGTGAGCTGGCTACTGAGATTCTATTGGAATACGTGCTTTTATGTGTAAGTGAATCTGTACGCTCGCTGTAGACTGCGAGGGAGCGTTCGTGCCCCAGAGACCGGACTTCTTTTTATGTCGCTGAAGGGACACGAGTAACAAGTAACAGTAAGTGATTAATCTTTACACAATATCTGAGATACTCTTGGCACCCAAGACTTACTACCAGAGTGACACTACGTATTGATGTAACACTGCGGGAAGTGAAAGGTATTGTGTGATGCTATCGTTGAGCGAGGAGAGTATGTCGAATTTCTGTATTTAGATATGTGTATTAGCTAGTGTGTGTTATGCCTGGTGGATTTATTTAATTTTGTTTTGGTGGTCTACAAGGCCTTTTACCCACTTTCCCCAAGAGAGAGGATAAGTAAGGGCTTTTTTTTTTAGTAAAGAACACGAGAAGCCCATTGGCAGGTCGCTGTGTTTTGTGTTGTGTGAACGCGCGTGACGTCAGTGTGTGACGTGGTTGTGACAGAGAGTATGGAAATGGTAGTGGACACTGCTGCATTGAATGGTCATCACATAGTGATTCCTCTGCATTCTTCTCTCCTTCGCTGTCTGTTAGCTGTGCATCCCTGTGTCAAATGAATATATTTGCATAAACTTATTTAGCTCACTAAATTTAAAACTATAAGCTGTTGATATGTTGTTTAAAAAACTTTATTAAATTTCACCAATCAGACCAAAAGTATATCATAAATTTCCCTTTAACAATACTACATTTTATAGTGCAGCATAATAACCAAAGTTACAGTACCTGTTACTTGTTCCAACAGTCCAGATATCATCTTTTTATCTCCTTCCTTTGTCCTGCAGTACATAATGGTATATAGCAGTCATTTTGACAGTTAATGCTCACACGCTTCATAAATTTTCTTTCTGGTAATAAATTAATTATGAATTAAAAAATTGCACTTACTTAATGACTTGTGCAGGCGAACTGGATGTATGGGCCATGAGGAATCTGGTGTTTAATAATGAAGCTTGCAGATTTTGATGGCCAGTTGCACATCCTGCGACCACTGGAATCTTTAAAAATGCTAGCAGCCAGCTGTCTGGAATTACAGCTACTGGCCCCTTTAAACCTTCTGCTTCTTCCAAAAACTCACCATGGAATAGGCCATCTGCTGAAACAACATGCAGTTTGTAGGCATTTTATCCTAAATATACAAAGCCTATCTCTTTGTAAACATTCACCATGACAGTGTACATATAATTACTTAGAACTGAATGTCATTATACTGTTTATCATTTAATTTAAAAAAAATGTTGATCATGTACAGCAACCCTCTGTTAATATGAATGTAACATACAATATAAGAGGTTGATGTGAACCAAATGGTATCTGGAAATTGTAAATTAGACATATAAGAACCTAGAGGGTAGAGTAACCATTAGAGTTGTCCTTTACTTAAAAACAAGGTTTGTAAAGGAGATCTGTATGACCATGTGCATTACATGAGGTATAGGGATGAATGTCAGAGTCTTGTCTGATTGTTATTATTATTTGATGTTGATGTGGGCCAGATGGCCTCCTAAAAACTGAATGAATAAATGAAGCATCAATCGCTATGATTCTGCTATCTGCCCTCTGCCCTGTACCCATCTCGGACTCGTCATCATCTCGGACTGGGACTCGTCGTCATTGTTAGTTGTTGACCTTTGCACTGAGTTCTTTGGCTGTTGACGATGGGGTCAGCAAACTTTCATCAAGAATGTAATTAACCAACCTTGCATGGTAGAAGGTCTTCAAATTTTTTATGATGCCCATGTCCATTGGCTGCACCAAAGCTGCGGTCCTGGGAGGTAGAAATTCCATTTGGATGTTCTTCAAGCGATCTGAGGATGCGCTGCACAATTGTTGAGAAAGAGCAATACTTTTCTCGACTGGCGTTGTAGCTCTCTATCCCAATCCTTTAGCCCTTCTTTAAAAAGTTTAGAGATCATCCGTGCATTTCTGTTCCCACTATACATAACTGGTAAACTGTCCATTCTAAGTCCTTAAAAGAAGCGAGGCTTGGTGCTTTTTGCTATAAGCAGCAGCTTTCCTTTGTCCGTTCCTGACATGTTTGAGCAGCACAAGACAGTTGTACTATGGCTTTTTTGGAGCCAGAGAGTGAACTTGCTTGTAGCTTAAGGAACCCTCCAATGTAGCACAATAATACAGCCCAGTGTCATCTACTGGAAATTTCATAAGAAGCTTGGGCAGTTTTGTTAATTTCCATGCTTCAGCATTTTCTTTCTCACCGTGTGCTTTATATGTCATGTCTACATCTCCATCGAGACAACCAAACGTTCGTAGCTTTGATCTTGCTGATAAACTGTTTTAGAGGCATGAAAAGATGTTGAACTTTGCTGTTAACTTCATGACACACATCTGGCACACTAAGAGTTTAAATGTTTTAAAGTTACAAAAGGTGGCATGGAATGATGTTGATTTCATGACATGTATCTTCAGCATTAGCTCATGAAAGGTGGCATAGAAAGATTTTGTTCACTCTTGATGTTATCATGACATACCTCTTGCACACTAGCTGCTTAAAAGTCACTGAAGATTCCATGATAAAATATTGCATCTTTCTGTTCACTTCATGACATACATCATGCACTCTGGCTGTTTATTCTGTATATTCATAGCACATAATTCTGTATGCCTGAATACAAAAAGTAACTCCACCTGGAAACCCCCTGGGTAACCTGCCGGTCCCAAGCCCAGATGAAAGACAAGGGTTGAGAGTGGGGCTAACAACCCCATCCCGTAAAACAACCCCTGCCATAGAAACTGCACATGCAACACGAGCATGAGAGCCTGGACGGGATGATCCCTGTGACCGTGTTGGCGAAGGGCAGCTGGCATGACATGGAAACAACTGGAAAGGGACACCCAGAACAGGATCCGATGGTGTGGTGTAGTTATGGCCCTATGCTCCACTGGGTGTGAAAAGGAATAAGAAGAATAATCAAAAGCGTAGTGTCTATTGCAGACATTCTAGACCCTAGCTGCTACAGATGGGATGTCTACAAGACCTGCGTGTAAGACACATCTATTGTTATGTTCAATGCTTGCTGGTCCGAGTTTTTGGAGTTATGCTGGATCTCAATGTATGCCAGTACTAGGAGGCAAATGATCTGAAAATTCATTTCTTGTGCACCTGAAAAGGCACTGGCCACATTGTTTATTTGACACATTTCTGATTTGTGTCTATTCTGTAGTGTAAGATTTAACTTTCTCCTTTTACTCTTGTGACAGTCAGCACATACACTTTTTTTAAAAATAAAAATTCATTTAATAGACACTCGAGCATTACTTACTTACTGCCCGTTATGCCAGTCGGCACGTAGGGCAGCGACAAAGTTCCTCCACTTTTGTCTGTCCTGGGCTAGCTTCCCCACAGTGCCCCAGCTGTGGTTTAGGGTCTTCATTTCTGCCTCCACAGTTCGTCGCCAGGTGTTCTTGGGCCGGCCTCGCTTGTGTTTTCCCTCTGGAGTCCAGTGTAAGGCAGTTTTTGTGATGGAGTTGCTTCCGCCTCTGATGACGTGACCAATCCAGCGCCATCGCTTCTTCATTAGGATGGTGGTCATGCTCTCCTGCCCACACCGGGCAAGCAGTTCATCGTTGGAGATTGTCCTTGGCCAGAAGATGTCCAGGATTCTTCGCAGGCTTTTGGTGTGGAAGACTGACAGTTTGTTGAGGTCTCTGTCAGTCGTTCGCCAGCATTCCGATCCATACAGAAGAGTGGACAGGACCAGACTCTGGTATAGTCTCAGCTTGGTATGGATGCTGTACTGTGTTGACTTGCAGATGTTGCTTAGGCTACAGAAGATGCCCCTGGCTTTGCTCAGTCTGCTCTGTATGTCACGGCCTGCTCCTCCATCCTGCTTGACCACGCTGCCTAAGTAGGTGAAGCTTTCAACCATTGGCAGGTCTTCTCCCTCTATGTTGATCGGTGTTGTATTGGTGGTGTTCAGGGTCATTACTTCTGTCTTTGTCCTGCTGATGTGCAGTCCGACATGCTGCGCAAAGGTGTTCAGGCGAGTCGTTTTCTCCTGCATGTGTCGATGGGTGTGTGACAGCAGGGCCAGATCGTCGGCAAAGTCTAGGTCTTCTAAGTTTGTGTAGAGTGTCCATCTTATGCCCCTTGGTTCATCTTCCGTTGTGTGGCGCATTACCCAGTCAATGACGAGGCCGAAGAGCAGGGAAGACATCACGCAGCCTTGTCTCACTCCGGTCCCGACCTCAAAGTAGATGTCACTGTTTCCAACACAGCATGAAAAGTTCGCATAGAAGCTTTTAACAGCAGCACAATTTCCATTGGTATTCCGTGCGCTCTCGGGATGCGCCAGAGGCTCTCTCTGTGGATGCTGTCAAAAGCCTTCTGGAAATCTACGAAGTTAATGTAGAGCTGCCTCTGCCACTCTGTGCACTGTTCTATGATGTTGCGTAGTGCAAATATCTGGTCGGTGCATCCTCTTCCTCTACGAAAACCAGCCTGTTCTTCTCTAAGTTGTGCGTCCACTGCCTCTGAGATTCGTTGAATGATGATCTTTGTCATGATCTTGCTCGGGATGGACAGGAGAGTTATTCCTCGCCAGTTGTTGCAGTCGCTAAGGGATCCTTTCTTTGGGATTTTGACGATCACTCCTCTGGTCCAGTCATCTGGGACTTGCTTCCCTTCCCGTATTGCGGTAAATAGGGGTTGCAGGATATTGGCTGCCAGTTCTGGGTCAGCTTTGAATAGTTCAGCATTCAGATTGTCCTGGCCTGGTGCCTTTCTGTTCTTCAAGGATTTGATTGCTGTGATGATTTCCTGCTTCTCTGGTGGGGCGATGTTAACGTCTAGGTCCTCAATGGCTTCTTGTATGTCGGCTTCTTCGGAAGGTGGTGGTCTGTTCAGGACCTCTCTGAAGTGTTCAGCCCAGCGTGCTTCTTGTTCTCTCTCTGTCGTTAGCAGCTTCCCTTCCTTGTCCTTGACTGGGGCATCGTTGGTGCTGTGGAATTTGCCGCTAATTGTCTTGGTGATCTTGTACAGCTTTCCTTGTTCTCTTTTTCTTGCTGCTTCTTCGGCTTCATTTGCTAGGTTGTTCAAGTAGGCCCGCTTGTCTGTTCTCGCCAAGCGTTTCACTTTCTGGTTCATCTCTCTGTACTGTAGTTTGAACTTCTCTTGCAGTCTTTCGGATCTGGTGCTAGTCACCTTCTTTTTTAGTTCTCTTCTTTCCTCTATCGCCTTCCACGTTTCTGGTGTTATACATTCCTTCTTCTTAGTTCCTCTCAGTCCAAGACTAGTCTCGCTGCTTTTCTGGTACACTGTTCTCACAAGGTCCCATCTCTGGTTTATGCTTTCTGCATTTGCCTCGCAAATGTCTGTCATGTCTGCAAGTGCCTGAAATCTGTTTTTCACTTGAAGAGTGAAGGCGTTTTTCAGTTTGGGGTCCTGCAATCTTTCCACATCAAAGCGTCTGTGTGCTGCTGACTTGCGTCCTGTACTTCGCAGTTTCATTTTTATGTCTGCTACAACAAGGTGATGGTCACTTCCAACATCTCCTCTTCTCGCCCTGACGTCGAGCAGGGAACGTCTCCAGGAGCCGTTGATCATTAGGTGGTCGATCTGGTTACTGTCCCTACCATTGGGTGAGCACCATGTTAGTTTGTGGACATTGCGGTGAGGGAATAGCGTTCCTCCAATCACTAGGTTGTACATAGTGCATAGCTCCACTAGTCTCTCTCCGTTCTCGTTCATGCAGCCACAACCATGTCTGCCCATAGCTCTCTCTACATGGGTGTTGTCGTTCCCAACTTTGGCATTCATGTCGCCCATCACAATCAACAGGTCATGGTGGGGTGCTGCACTTACTTCTGCCTGCAATTGATCGTAAAAGGTGTCCTTCGCCTCATCATCGCTGTCGTTGGTTGGTGCATAGCACTGGATCAAGGTCATGTTGCCATGTCTCCCTCTCACTCTGGCTGTAATCAGTCTGCTGTTGATCGGCTTCCACTCTATCAGGCACTTATCTATTCCTTTCCTCAGGATGATGGCTACTCCCTCATGGTGTTGGTTGTCCTCTCTGCCAGAATACAGCACTGTCTCTCTGGTCTGGGTCTTTACTCTTCCAGAGCCTGTCCATCTGCTTTCACTTACTCCAAGTATGTGTAAGTTGTAACGCCTCATCTCGGCCGTAATTTGTGTCAACTTACCAGTTTCATACATGGTGCGCACATTCCAGAAGCCTATTCTGGTCTTGCATTTGGCGCTCAAGACTTCCATCTTCGTGCCAGTAGCTTCCTTTCGGCTTTCACTACTAACAGTCATACAAGGATCTTGCGATACCTCTGGGAGCCCATCGCACACATTAGTGGTAGTTTTCTCTGTCGCTGTTTCCGTAACATTTTTGTATTTTATGGGACAGGGTTGTTAGCCTGTGCCAACCCCAACCTGGAGGACCAAGGATCATGTTTCGTCTGGTATCTACCCTTTGACCTGCCCGGCTTGGGTGACCCTGCCCGGTATAGCTCTCAGGGTCATCGACACACACAAGGCCCCCGACCTCGACAAGGTAATGATCCTCCGGGGGGACACTCGAGCATTACACACATGTAAACATTTTGCCTTCTTTCTCACTAGAATATAAACAGTTCAACAGCAAATAGAAACAAAAAAATACAATCTGAATAGTTTGCAGTCTCTCTTTTCTTGTGTTGGAGCTACTAACGATGATGGGACTGTAACTTGCATCTTTAAAGGAGGACTTGCTGTTTGTATGTCTGGGAAACAGGTTAATCATTTTGTTTGTTGAATTTTTTCCTGATATATTTATTTCTTAAATTCACTCCATCGCGGAGCAATGGTTTGAAAAATATTAGCTTTAACTTGGACATGCTGCTCAAGTGTTAAAAAATTGTCCCAATTTCTAACAAAACACTTAACCTCAGTGATCTCCTTTCCTATTCTTGTTTTTGAAATTATTGCATGCAGAATTCATTGTACTTGTGAAAGTTATTTTTATTCTTTTACTTCCATGAAAATCAATTACAGTGTTTCTGCGGACCGTATTTTTGTTTCATGTGCATTCTAGTAACTACAAGTAGAAAGGAGATGAAAGTGTGAAACAGCAGTCCTACGACAAGACACAGAGTTTTGTGTTCTGGCAAGACGAATGGCTTCAAACTTCGGTAAGACATGAATTCCAGACTCTAGCAAGACAAGGACTTTCTATCAGAAGACATAGTTCCAAACTCTGTAGCCGCCTGCTGGTTCCACCCAGTCGACAAGGGCGCTGTTCGGGGAGTCAGACATTTGTAAACATCGCACATTAATTCGCAGTTTCATGTTGTTCGTCTCATTATCCATTTTTAGTCACACTTTGAGGCCAGCTTTCGAGATAAAACTGGCAGTTATCTGCAAAGCGTGCACAGGTCCGTAAAGCTTGATGTCGAGTGGCATCGGCGACGGCCAGACCTCCGCCCTCGGCTCCTGGAGGAACCTACACTCCTGTAGGATATGCTCCTTGGTTTGTTTTGCATCTCCACAGGAGCACATTGAGGATAACACCAGATGTAGCTTCCGGTAAAGGTGGTGCTTTAGTCTGTTGTCCTGAAGTAGAAAATTGTCACCTATCTTATCTGGACAGGTAGTGGTAGCTGCGTGTGGTCTATACAAAGCTGTGGTCATCTCTGTTACACTGACTTTGTTTTCATCCTGCCGGTCTTCAGCAACTAGATTTGAAATCTGCTCATTGCCTTCACTACCGCAGTGTGAGGGTATCCACTACAGTACAATATAGACAACTGATATTTTTCAGTGCTGATATAAGATTAACTACCCAGTCATTGTTGGCGGCTTGTAGCACAAACAGGGCAATAGGAACATCCGTGAGTCTAAGCTTGCTTTGCTGCTGACACTGTTCACTGCTCATGTCAGGGCTTCAACTTGGGCTCTGTAGTTGGTGCAGGGGGAGCCTTTTAATATGAATACCGTTGGCCTGCGTCCATCGGGATATTGGATGTATACCATTTCGGATGGCTTCCGTCGCTAACCCATTTGTCTTAGCCTGTATCCATGCTTCTTGGTGATACTTTTATTCTAATATGAAAAACGGTGTTTATCCTTGGCTGAGAAATGGGGAATGGTGGTGCCGATAGCACCTATCTCGTCTGCATTGTTGACTCATGGCAATGCCTTAACAGACTTGCACAGTGGTGCGACGAGAACTTTCTTGAGTTAAATGTAGACAAAACAAAAGAATTGAATATAGATTTTAGGAGAATCAAAGAGGATTTTGTTGCTCCTAGTGTGATACATAGCAAACCTGTTGAAACCGCTACCTCTTTTAGGTACCTGGGAACTGTTTTTGATTGCCTGCTTAAATGGACTCTAAACACTGAACACATTGTCAAATGTGGCCAGCAGAGAATGTACCTTTTGCGGAAGTTAAATAGTTTTTCAGTCAGCAAAGCAATTTTAGGCCGTTTCTACCAGTCTTTTATTGAGAGTCTTTTATCTTTTTCATTTGTATGCTGGTTTTGTAATCTATTTGTCCATGATAGGAATAGTTTAAATAGCATTGTTCACATCTGTTCCAAAATAATTGGGATCAATCAGAGGGACCTGACTTCCTTCCTTGACCAACAACTAGTTAGGAAAGCTTCCCGCATTCTGTCAATACCTGAACATGTGCTAGCGGGGGAATGTGTTTTATTAAGTTCAGGTAAACGCTATGCCATGCCAGTATGCGAAAGCAATAGGCATCTGAAATCTTTTGTGCCATCAGCAGTCCAGCTACTTAATCACCGATAAACTGTCAGCAGTGTGTGTGCGTGTGATGTGTAGGTGTGCATGGGAATGATTTTTTTAAAATATATATTGGAAACAGAGCACACCTCCCATTTAAATTGCCCATTGGGAAAGTTGGTTGTTATTATTATTATTAAAAGTATGAAGATAGTAATTTTATTGTCCCCACTCCCTCACTAAACCCATATGAATTTAAATTGCTATCACAAAATTAATACACACTCAGTTGACATAATGTATGTATATCCTTGTTAAATTTGTATCATCTTTATTTACTAATATTCATGATAGAATTAGGTGTCAGATATACATGATCATAAGTTTAGTTCTGTACGGCTGACTAGATGCATCTCTGTTAAAGATATCAATGACATGCTTCCAAAGCAGATGCTGACCATTTAACCAAAGATAGCGTGTCTGCCGACCTGATCCAGAATTATATAGTTTCTCACTGTTTTGAGTAAGTGAGGAACATCAGAAAAAAATATATATCTCTCTCTCTGGCAAACAGATTTATTGTTTTATAGCAAACATCTGCACCACTGCCATGCATTTCATAGAGCCTTTGATTTGGTGAGGCCTTATCACTTGTGGATGATATCACTTTAAACCCTGCTTCCTCAACAAGACCAACTGCCTGCCAAAAAAGTGTGAACAAAGCATCTGCAGTAACTGTGCGCCAAAGAAACCAATGCTTGTACTGATATTTGTAGTTAAGCCTACAATGTAAATACTAATGCATGGGTAGCAGGGGTTGATGCCTGTACATCCTGACTACCAAAAAACTCAACAAGTTCCCCTTAACGTTTATCAAAACTAGGTCACATTTAATTGTCATTTCGTCATGCAACAAGACGACAAAGCGTTGATGATGTACTAAACTCTCTGCTTTTTTCTTCAAATCATCCAGCGAGTTCGTTTGAAAACCAGGCTTTGGATGATAAAAATTTTTATTATCTCTAAGGGTAGATTGACCTGGAAGGCGAAGTATACCTGTATTTCTTAGAGTATCATATGCTTTTTGGCTCCTGCTGTGCAGTAAAATAGCCAATCTCAGCATCGTAGGATGCCATCTCATGCATCGAAAGGCGAACATTCAAGGGTCTAAATTTTAACCCTGCAGATGGCCCTTGAAGGTCCAGTTCTAACTGGATCAACGCTGCTCATTTTCCTACAAGTAAATATTGATGGTCTGCCACTCTTTCACTCCTCATGTAATCAGTTTTGGCCTATTCTGGGGAGAAAATATAGTCCTGTAGAAACTGACCCTTTTGTAATTGGCTTGTACTGTGGGGAGAGAAAACCCGAAGATGTTAATATGTTTTTACAAGACTTTGTAAGGGATATGACAGAATTACAGCAAGGGCCTGTGCAACTAGAAGTGTCACGACCAACAGTTGGACATACGCATTCTTTCCAATAACAAAACACGAGATCACTTCAGGTTGGGAGGTCCAAGTAATTATTATACACGAAAACTTCAAAAATAAATAGCAATACACGAAACTTCCAAATTAAGCAGTTTGAACCATACACTTTCCCTCGTACACAACGATATCAGAGTTACACTAGCATACACCAAATATTATGAAATGCAGATACTAAGACCGCACGCAGGCTGGTCTACAGCAGTTTCCAAAACTGCAACTTAAATCCACAATAACAGTTTTACACAGCAACAAGTTATCACACTTATCTGTTCACTAATCATAAGGCAAAATCATAATCATAACTGCAGTTAACCATCCTGACATGGCATGAACTCTATGAATGTAAAACTCAAGTCAACTATTTGACACAGCCAGCAAGAAAACACAGTCAAGTGGCTAGGATACTCAGGTTGCACATCAAATCACGCTAGCACCTACAATACTGAGGGTGCACATTCTCACTCATGCACGGGAAAAGGTGATAACCACATTTACAGAGGTAACAACCCCCTTACCGTCACAAGAAGGTATCCCTCAGTGTGTACAGATTAATTTGTCTTGTTCTATCAGTGATGCACCAGCTCGCGCGTTTGTAAAGCAAGTGAAAGGTCATTCACGATATTATTTTTTTTTAAATAGCAAAAGGAAAGAAGCGTTTGCATGAAGAGGTATGTTCCTTATGTTTCTTCTAATTTTATTTACCTTATATAATAGGTTGAAATATGTACATGTAAATGTCTTTTTTTAAAAAAAAAAATTAGTGGTTTAGTAGTTACTAAGCATACACATATGGATGCCTATACACGTTAATTAAGGCTTTTAAAAAAATTATTTGCAGTCCGATAGCGACGGAAGTGATCAGGATCGAGGCTCACCAGAAAGAGCATGTACGTACAATACAGAACGTTTATTTTAACTTATATATACTCTAAAGTAAATATAATACTTATTTATTAATTCCATGTCTAAATTTCAATATTTCATTTTATTAGTAATGAAATTAGTAATGAGTTTGCGTGTGGCAGTTGTTTGATGTTCGCGCCACTCAACCAAGTTGGATAAGGCATTATATATGGGACGCTGGGGGGGGGGGGGATATTTTTCATTCGCATTTTATAATTTTAAAAATTGAAGTTTATAGCTAGAGCGAGAAAATAATTAAAAAAACAGATGAAAGAGCGTGAATAACGAGAGTGAGTGAGGAAAGTTTTCAGAATGCGTGTATGGATAACATAAATTATTTGCAGTTTCACCTATTCTTCTTCACTGATCGATACCAAACACCAGGTACGGAGTGTAAGAAGTCTTTTTGCGTGTTTATTTTTTCAGCAACCGAACCATCAAAAGGGGGCTCAACATACAGAAGAAAAAAAAAAGCAATACACCATTTAACGTCTTATATTGCCACCATGGCAGAAACCTTGCAATTTGAGGAAATCCTTCCTCTCAGTAATATACTAATAGATCGTATGACACGATTTATTACAGATAAAAAGGTAAACCATCATAAAGCCAGTAACTATAAGGCTCTAAGGTCATAGAGGAACAAGTTTTGTAAATAGTTGAAACATGCAGAAAATGAAAACAGCATGCCTGAGATCAAATTTAAAACCAGGACATTCATTATCTTTATTCATAATCAACTCTAAACTGTTGCCCAAAACATCTCTTTAAAAAGTTACTGATTGCTATTAATGACAACATTTATCATCAAAAGACTTGGTCTCTTGGCCTTTTGAATGTGTGCTGGCGTTTCCCTATCAGATACATTGAGATTGAAATAATCGGTGGGCTTGGCCAGCCACAAGTCTAAGTTGGCCTCAAATCAGTGACTTTCTGCTCCATAGTAATGCGCACTAACCAAAGCCTCAAGGAAATATTTAGTTACAACACATTTGGTCCCCAGAAGAATAAGTAGTCTTTTTTCTTTTAGAAATTGTAAATTCACTTATATGAGAACATTGAGATGATGAAATTCTCATACCAACGGTCTACCATTTTTCCATGACATTATAGATTTTAAAATGAGCTTGGAGGAAAAAAATTCTTAAATGTTTCAGATCTAATGTTTTATAATTTTTGAAATGACTTTTTTTCTCTTTTTTTTTAAATAGCAAAAGGAAAGAAGCGTTTGCATGAAGAGGTATGTTCCTTATGTTTCTTCTAATTTTATTTACCTTATATAATAGGTTGAAATATGTACATGTAAATGTCTTTTTTTTAAAAAAAAAATTAGTGGTTTAGTAGTTACTAAGCATACACATATGGATGCCTATACACGTTAATTAAGGCTTTTAAAAAAATTATTTGCAGTCCGATAGCGACGGAAGTGATCAGGATCGAGGCTCACCAGAAAGAGCATGTACGTACAATACAGAACGTTTATTTAACTTATATATACTCTAAAGTAAATATAATACTTATTTATTAATTCCATGTCTAAATTCAATATTTCATTTTATTAGTAATGAAATTAGTAATGAGTTTGCGTGTGGCAGTTGTTTGATGTTCGCGCCACTCAACCAAGTTGGATAAGGCATTATATATGGGACGCTGGGGGGGGGGGATATTTTTTCATTCGCATTTTATAATTTTAAAAAATTGAAGTTTATAGCTAGAGCGAGAAAATAATTAAAAAAACAGATGAAAGAGCGTGAATAACGAGAGTGAGTGAGGAAAGTTTTCAGAATGCGTGTATGGATAACATAAATTATTTGCAGTTCACCTATTCTTTCTTCACTGTGTAAGAAGTCTTTTTGCGTGTTTTATTTTTTCAGCAAATGAAACATCAAAAGGCGGCTCCCTTTACAGACGTAAAAGACAGGCTATCCATCATCTCGCTGGTTTCATTAAAAACAATGGCAGCAGGCTTGACATTAGAAGAAATCCTGCATTAAGCTTACTTCTCATTCAAAACATGGACCAGTTCATCAAATCTAAAAAGGTAAACCATCATAAAGCCATTAACTATAAGGCTCTAAGGTCATAGAGGAACAAGTTTTTGTAAATAGTTGAAACATGCAGAAAATGAAAACAGCATGCCTGAGATCAAATTTAAAAACCAGGACATTCATTTATCTTTATTCATAATCAACTCTAAACTGTTGCCAAAACATCTCTTTAAAAAAGTTACTGATTGCTATTAATGACAACATTTATCATCAAAAGACTTGGTCTCTTGGCCTTTTGAATGTGTGCTGGCGTTTCCCTATCAGATACATTGAGATTGAAATAATCGGTGGGCTTGGACCAGCCACAAGTCTAAGTTGGCCTCAAATCAGTGACTTTCTGCTCCATAGTAATGCGCACTAACCAAAGCCTCAAGGAAATATTTAGTTACAACACATTTGGTCCCCAGAAGAATAAGTAGTCTTTCTTCTTTTAGAAAGTGTAAATTCAGTTATATGAGAACATTGAGATGATGAAATTCTCATACCAACGGTCTACCATTTTTTCCAGACAACAGCACAAGAGGAAGGATGCCAGAAAGAAGAGACCCCGAAGGAAGAGGGACAAATTGCCCCCATGCCCTAGGCATAGAGGAACAAGTTTTGTAAATAGTTGAAACATGCAGAAAATTAAAACAGCATGCCTGAGATCAAATTTAAAACCAGGACATTCATTTATCTTTATTCATAATCAACTCTAAACTGTTGCCAAAACATCTCTTTAAAAAGTTACTGATTGCTATTAATGACAACATTTATCATCAAAAGACTTGGTCTCTTGGCCTTTTGAATGTGTGCTGGCGTTTCCCTATCAGATACATTGAGATTGAAATAATCGGTGGGCTTGGCCAGCCACAAGTCTAAGTTGGCCTCAAATCAGTGACTTTCTGCTCCATAGTAATGCACACTAACCAAAGCCTCAAGGAAATATTTAGTTACAACACATTTGGTCCCCAGAAGAATAAGTAGTCTTTCTTCTTTTAGAAATTGTAAATTCAGTTATATGAGAACATTGAGATGATGAAATTCTCATACCAACGGTCTACCATTTTTTCCAGACAACAGCACAAGAGGAAGGATGCCAGAAAGAAGAGACCCCGAAGGAAGAGGGACAAACTGCCCCCATGCCCTAGGCATAGAGGAACAAGTTTTGTAAATAGTTGAAACATGCAGAAAATGAAAACAGCATGCCTGAGATCAAATTTAAAACCAGGACATTCATTTATCTTTATTCATAATCAACTCTAAACTGTTGCCAAAACATCTCTTTAAAAAGTTACTGATTGCTATTAATGACAACATTTATCATCAAAAGACTTGGTCTCTTGGCCTTTTGAATGTGTGCTGGCGTTTCCCTATCAGATACATTGAGATTGAAATAATCGGTGGGCTTGGCCAGCCACAAGTCTAAGTTGGCCTCAAATCAGTGACTTTCTGCTCCATAGTAATGCGCACTAACCAAAGCCTCAAGGAAATATTTAGTTACAACACATTTGGTCCCCAGAAGAATAAGTAGTCTTTCTTCTTTTAGAAATTGTAAATTCAGTTATATGAGAACATTGAGATGATGAAATTCTCATACCAACGGTCTACCATTTTTTCCAGACAACAGCACAAGAGGAAGGATGCCAGAAAGAAGAGACCCCGAAGGAAGAGGGACAAATTGCCCCCATGCCCTAGGCATAGAGGAACAAGTTTTGTAAATAGTTGAAACATGCAGAAAATTAAAACAGCATGCCTGAGATCAAATTTAAAACCAGGACATTCATTTATCTTTATTCATAATCAACTCTAAACTGTTGCCAAAACATCTCTTTAAAAAGTTACTGATTGCTATTAATGACAACATTTATCATCAAAAGACTTGGTCTCTTGGCCTTTTGAATGTGTGCTGGCGTTTCCCTATCAGATACATTGAGATTGAAATAATCGGTGGGCTTGGCCAGCCACAAGTCTAAGTGGCCTCAAATCAGTGACTTTCTGCTCCATAGTAATGCACACTAACCAAAGCCTCAAGGAAATATTTAGTTACAACACATTTGGTCCCCAGAAGAATAAGTAGTCTTTTTCTTTTTAGAAATTGTAAATTCACTTATATGAGAACATTGAGATGATGAAATTCTCATACCAACGGTCTACCATTTTTCCATGACATTATAGATTTTAAAATGAGCTTGGAGGAAAAAAATTCTTAAATGTTTCAGATCTAATGTTTTATAATTTTTGAAATGACTTTTTTTCTCTTTTTTTTTAAATAGCAAAAGGAAAGAAGCGTTTGCATGAAGAGGTATGTTCCTTATGTTTCTTCTAATTTTATTTACCTTATATAATAGGTTGAAATATGTACATGTAAATGTCTTTTTTTAAAAAAAAAAATTAGTGGTTTAGTAGTTACTAAGCATACACATATGGATGCCTATACACGTTAATTAAGGCTTTTAAAAAAATTATTTGCAGTCCGATAGCGACGGAAGTGATCAGGATCGAGGCTCACCAGAAAGAGCATGTACGTACAATACAGAACGTTTATTTAACTTATATATACTCTAAAGTAAATATAATACTTATTTATTAATTCCATGTCTAAATTCAATATTTCATTTTATTAGTAATGAAATTAGTAATGAGTTTGCGTGTGGCAGTTGTTTGATGTTCGCGCCACTCAACCAAGTTGGATAAGGCATTATATATGGGACGCTGGGGGGGGGGGGGATATTTTTCATTCGCATTTTATAATTTTAAAAAAATTGAAGTTTATAGCTAGAGCGAGAAAATAATTAAAAAAACAGATGAAAGAGCGTGAAATAACGAGAGTGAGTGAGGAAAGTTTTCAGAATGCGTGTATGGATAACATAAATTATTTGCAGTTCACCTATTCTTTCTTCACTGTGTAAGAAGTCTTTTTGCGTGTTTATTTTTTCAGCAAATGAAACATCAAAAGGCGGCTCCCTTTACAGACGTAAAAGACAGGCTATCCATCATCTCGCTGGTTTCATTAAAACAATGGCAGCAGGCTTGACATTAGAAGAAATCCTGCCATTAAGCTTACTTCTCATTCAAAACATGGACCAGTTCATCAAATCTAAAAAGGTAAACCATCATAAAGCCATTAACTATAAGGCTCTAAGGTCATAGAGGAACAAGTTTTGTAAATAGTTGAAACATGCAGAAAATGAAAACAGCATGCCTGAGATCAAATTTAAAACCAGGACATTCATTTATCTTTATTCATAATCAACTCTAAACTGTTGCCAAAACATCTCTTTAAAAAGTTACTGATTGCTATTAATGACAACATTTATCATCAAAAGACTTGGTCTCTTGGCCTTTTGAATGTGTGCTGGCGTTTCCCTATCAGATACATTGAGATTGAAATAATCGGTGGGCTTGGCCAGCCACAAGTCTAAGTTGGCCTCAAATCAGTGACTTTCTGCTCCATAGTAATGCGCACTAACCAAAGCCTCAAGGAAATATTTAGTTACAACACATTTGGTCCCCAGAAGAATAAGTAGTCTTTCTTCTTTTAGAAAGTGTAAATTCAGTTATATGAGAACATTGAGATGATGAAATTCTCATACCAACGGTCTACCATTTTTTCCAGACAACAGCACAAGAGGAAGGATGCCAGAAAGAAGAGACCCCGAAGGAAGAGGGACAAACTGCCCCCATGCCCTAGGCATAGAGGAACAAGTTTTGTAAATAGTTGAAACATGCAGAAAATGAAAACAGCATGCCTGAGATCAAATTTAAAACCAGGACATTCATTTATCTTTATTCATAATCAACTCTAAACTGTTGCCAAAACATCTCTTTAAAAAGTTACTGATTGCTATTAATGACAACATTTATCATCAAAAGACTTGGTCTCTTGGCCTTTTGAATGTGTGCTGGCGTTTCCCTATCAGATACATTGAGATTGAAATAATCGGTGGGCTTGGCCAGCCACAAGTCTAAGTTGGCCTCAAATCAGTGACTTTCTGCTCCATAGTAATGCGCACTAACCAAAGCCTCAAGGAAATATTTAGTTACAACACATTTGGTCCCCAGAAGAATAAGTAGTCTTTCTTCTTTTAGAAATTGTAAATTCAGTTATATGAGAACATTGAGATGATGAAATTCTCATACCAACGGTCTACCATTTTTCCATGACATTATAGATTTTAAAATGAGCTTGGAGGAAAAAAATTCTTAAATGTTTCAGATCTAATGTTTTATAATTTTTGAAATGACTTTTTTTCTTTTTTTTTTTAAATAGCAAAAGGAAAGAAGCGTTTGCATGAAGAGGTATGTTCCTTATGTTCTCTTCTAATTTTATTTACCTTATATAATAGGTTGAAATATGTACATGTAAATGTCTTTTTTTAAAAAAAAAAATTAGTGGTTTAGTAGTTACTAAGCATACACATATGGATGCCTATACACGTTAATTAAGGCTTTTAAAAAAATTATTTGCAGTCCGATAGCGACGGAAGTGATCAGGATCGAGGCTCACCAGAAAGAAGCATGTACGTACAATACAGAACGTTTATTTAACTTATATATACTCTAAAGTAAATATAATACTTATTTATTAATTCCATGTCTAAATTCAATATTTCATTTTATTAGTAATGAAATTAGTAATGAGTTTGCGTGTGGCAGTTGTTTGATGTTCGCGCCACTCAACCAAGTTGGATAAGGCATTATATATGGGACGCTGGGGGGGGGGGGGGATATTTTTCATTCGCATTTTATAATTTTAAAAAATTGAAGTTTATAGCTAGAGCGAGAAAATAATTAAAAAAACAGATGAAAGAGCGTGAATAACGAGAGTGAGTGAGGAAAGTTTTCAGAATGCGTGTATGGATAACATAAATTATTTGCAGTTCACCTATTCTTTCTTCACTGTGTAAGAAGTCTTTTTGCGTGTTTATTTTTTCAGCAAATGAAACATCAAAAGGCGGCTCCCTTTACAGACGTAAAAGACAGGCTATCCATCATCTCGCTGGTTTCATTAAAACAATGGCAGCAGGCTTGACATTAGAAGAAATCCTGCCATTAAGCTTACTTCTCATTCAAAACATGGACCAGTTCATCAAATCTAAAAAGGTAAACCATCATAAAGCCATTAACTATAAGGCTCTAAGGTCATAGAGGAACAAGTTTTGTAAATAGTTGAAACATGCAGAAAATGAAAACAGCATGCCTGAGATCAAATTTAAAACCAGGACATTCATTTATCTTTATTCATAATCAACTCTAAACTGTTGCCAAAACATCTCTTTAAAAAGTTACTGATTGCTATTAATGACAACATTTATCATCAAAAGACTTGGTCTCTTGGCCTTTTGAATGTGTGCTGGCGTTTCCCTATCAGATACATTGAGATTGAAATAATCGGTGGGCTTGGCCAGCCACAAGTCTAAGTTGGCCTCAAATCAGTGACTTTCTGCTCCATAGTAATGCGCACTAACCAAAGCCTCAAGGAAATATTTAGTTACAACACATTTGGTCCCCAGAAGAATAAGTAGTCTTTCTTCTTTTAGAAAGTGTAAATTCAGTTATATGAGAACATTGAGATGATGACATTCTCATACCAACGGTCTACCATTTTTTCCAGACAACAGCACAAGAGGAAGGATGCCAGAAAGAAGAGACCCCGAAGGAAGAGGGACAAATTGCCCCCATGCCCTAGGCATAGAGGAACAAGTTTTGTAAATAGTTGAAACATGCAGAAAATTAAAACAGCATGCCTGAGATCAAATTTAAAACCAGGACATTCATTTATCTTTATTCACAATCAACTCTAAACTGTTGCCAAAACATCTCTTTAAAAAGTTACTGATTGCTATTAATGACAACATTTATCATCAAAAGACTTGGTCTCTTGGCCTTTTGAATGTGTGCTGGCGTTTCCCTATCAGATACATTGAGATTGAAATAATCGGTGGGCTTGGCCAGCCACAAGTCTAAGTTGGCCTCAAATCAGTGACTTTCTGCTCCATAGTAATGCACACTAACCAAAGCCTCAAGGAAATATTTAGTTACAACACATTTGGTCCCCAGAAGAATAAGTAGTCTTTCTTCTTTTAGAAATTGTAAATTCAGTTATATGAGAACATTGAGATGATGAAATTCTCATACCAACGGTCTACCATTTTTTCCAGACAACAGCACAAGAGGAAGGATGCCAGAAAGAAGAGACCCCGAAGGAAGAGGGACAAATTGCCCCCATGCCCTAGGCATAGAGGAACAAGTTTTGTAAATAGTTGAAACATGCAGAAAATGAAAACAGCATGCCTGAGATCAAATTTAAAAACCAGGACATTCATTTATCTTTATTCATAATCAACTCTAACTGTTGCCAAAACATCTCTTTAAAAAAGTTACTGATTGCTATTAATGACAACATTTATCATCAAAAGACTTGGTCTCTTGGCCTTTTGAATGTGTGCTGGCGTTTCCCTATCAGATACATTGAGATTGAAATAATCGGTGGGCTTGGCCAGCCACAAGTCTAAGTTGGCCTCAAATCAGTGACTTTCTGCTCCATAGTAATGCGCACTAACCAAAGCCTCAAGGAAATATTTAGTTACAACACATTTGGTCCCCAGAAGAATAAGTAGTCTTTCTTCTTTTAGAAAGTGTAAATTCAGTTATATGAGAACATTGAGATGATGAAATTCTCATACCAACGGTCTACCATTTTTTCCAGACAACAGCACAAGAGGAAGGATGCCAGAAAGAAGAGACCCCGAAGGAAGAGGGACAAACTGCCCCCATGCCCTAGGCATAGAGGAACAAGTTTTGTAAATAGTTGAAACATGCAGAAAATTAAAACAGCATGCCTGAGATCAAATTTAAAACCAGGACATTCATTTATCTTTATTCATAATCAACTCTAAACTGTTGCCAAAACATCTCTTTAAAAAGTTACTGATTGCTATTAATGACAACATTTATCATCAAAAGACTTGTCTCTTGGCCTTTTGAATGTGTGCTGGCGTTTCCCTATCAGATACATTGAGATTGAAATAATCGGTGGGCTTGGCCAGCCACAAGTCTAAGTTGGCCTCAAATCAGTGACTTTCTGCTCCATAGTAATGCGCACTAACCAAAGCCTCAAGGAAATATTTAGTTACAACACATTTGGTCCCCAGAAGAATAAGTAGTCTTTCTTCTTTTAGAAATTGTAAATTCAGTTATATGAGAACATTGAGATGATGAAATTCTCATACCAACGGTCTACCATTTTTCCATACATTATAGATTTTAAAATGAGCTTGGAGGAAAAAAATTCTTAAATGTTTCAGATCTAATGTTTTATAATTTTTGAAATGACTTTTTTTCTCTTTTTTTTTTAAATAGCAAAAGGAAAGAAGCGTTTGCATGAAGAGGTATGTTCTTATGTTTCTTTTAATTTTATTTACCTTATATAATAGGTTGAAATATGTACATGTAAATGTCTTTTTTAAAAAAAAAATTAGTGTTTAGTAGTTACTAAGCATACACATATGGGATGCCTATACACGTTAATTAAGGCTTTTAAAAAAAATTATTTGCAGTCGATAGCGACGGAAGTGATCAGGATCGAGGCTCACCAGAAGAGCATGTACGTACAATACAGAACGTTTATTTAACTTATATATACTCTAAAGTAAATATAATACTTATTTATTAATTCCATGTCTAAATTCAATATTCATTTTATTAGTAATGAAATTAGTAATGAGTTTGCGTGTGGCAGTTGTTTGATGTTCGCGCCACTCAACCAAGTTGGATAAGGCATTATATATGGGACGCTGGGGGGGGGGGGATATTTTTCATTCGCATTTTATAATTTTAAAAAATTGAAGTTTAAGCTAGAGCGAGAAAAATAATTAAAAAAACAGATGAAAGAGCGTGAATAACGAGAGTGAGTGAGGAAAGTTTTCAGAATGCGTGTATGGATAACATAAATTATTTGCAGTTCACCTATTCTTTCTTCACTGTGTAAGAAGTCTTTTTGCGTGTTTATTTTTTTCAGCAAATGAAACATCAAAAGGCGGCTCCCTTTACAGACGTAAAAGACAGCTATCCATCATCTCGCTGGTTCATTAAAACAATGGCAGCAGGCTTGACATTAGAAGAAATCCTGCCATAAGCTTACTTCTCATTCAAAACATGGACCAGTTCATCAAATCTAAAAGGTAAACCATCATAAAGCCATTAACTATAAGGCTCTAAGGTCATAGAGGAACAAGTTTTGTAAATAGTTGAAACATGCAGAAAATGAAAAACAGCATGCCTGAGATCAAATTTAAAACCAGGACATTCATTTATCTTTATTCATAATCAACTCTAAACTGTTGCCAAAAACATCTCTTTAAAAAGTTACTGATTGCTATTAATGACAACATTTATCATCAAAAGACTTGGTCTCTTGGCCTTTTGAATGTGTGCTGGGCGTTTCCCTATCAGATACATTGAGATTTGAAATAATCGGTGGGCTTGGCCAGCCACAAGTCTAAGTTGGCCTCAAATCAGTGACTTTCTGCTCCATAGTAATGCGCACTAACCAAAGCCTCAAGGAAATATTTAGTTACAACACATTTGTCCCCAGAAGAATAAGTAGTCTTTCTTTCTTTTAGAAAGTGTAAATTCAGTTATATGAGAACATTGAGATGATGAAATTCTCATACCAACGGTCTACCATTTTTTCCAGACAACAGCACAAGAGGAAGGATGCCAGAAAGAAGAGACCCCGAAGGAAGAGGGACAAACTGCCCCCATGCCCTAGGCATAGAGGAACAAGTTTTGTAAATAGTTGAAACATGCAGAAAATTAAAACAGCATGCCTGAGATCAAATTTAAAACCAGGACATTCATTTATCTTTATTCATAATCAACTCTAAACTGTTGCCAAAACATCTCTTTAAAAAGTTACTGATTGCTATTAATGACAACATTTATCATCAAAAGACTTGGTCTCTTGGCCTTTTGAATGTGTGCTGGCGTTTCCCTATCAGATACATTGAGATTGAAATAATCGGTGGGCTTGGCCAGCCACAAGTCTAAGTTGGCCTCAAATCAGTGACTTTCTGCTCCATAGTAATGCGCACTAACCAAAGCCTCAAGGAAATATTTAGTTACAACACATTTGGTCCCCAGAAGAATAAGTAGTCTTTCTTCTTTTAGAAATTGTAAATTCAGTTATATGAGAACATTGAGATGATGAAATTCTCATACCAACGGTCTACCATTTTTTCCAGACAACAGCACAAGAGGAAGGATGCCAGAAAGAAGAGACCCCGAAGGAAGAGGGACAAATTGCCCCCATGCCCTAGGCATAGAGGAACAAGTTTTGTAAATAGTTGAAACATGCAGAAAATTAAAACAGCATGCCTGAGATCAAATTTAAAACCAGGACATTCATTTATCTTTATTCATAATCAACTCTAAACTGTTGCCAAAACATCTCTTTAAAAAGTTACTGATTGCTATTAATGACAACATTTATCATCAAAAGACTTGGTCTCTTGGCCTTTGAATGTGTGCTGGCGTTTCCCTATCAGATACATTGAGATTTGAAATAATCGGTGGGCTTGGCCAGCCACAAGTCTAAGTTGGCCTCAAATCAGTGACTTTCTGCTCCATAGTAATGCACACTAACCAAAGCCTCAAGGAAATATTTAGTTACAACACATTTGGGTCCCCCAGAAGAATAAGTAGTCTTTTTCTTTAGAAATTGTAATTCACTTATATGAGAACATTGAGATGATGAAATTCTCATACCAACGGTCTACCATTTTTCCATGACATTATAGATTTTAAAATGAGCTTGGAGGAAAAATTCTTTAAATGTTTCAGATCTAATGTTTTTATAATTTTTGAAATGACTTTTTTTCTCTTTTTTTTTTAAATAGCAAAAGGAAAGAAGCGTTTGCCATGAAGAGGTATGTTCCTTATTTTCTTCTAATTTTTATTTACCTTATATAATAGGTTTGAAATATGTACATGTAAATGTCTTTTTTTAAAAAAAAAATTAGTTGGTTTAGTAAGCTTACTAAGCATACACATATGGAGCCTATACACTTAATTAAGGCCTTTTAAAAAAATTATTTGCAGTCCGATAGCGACGGAAATGTAGGATCGAGGCTCACCCAGAAAGAGCATGTACGTACACTACCAGAACGTTCTCATTTTAACTTATATATACTCTAAGTAAAATATAATACTTATTTATTAATTCCATGTCTAAATTCAATATTTCAGTTTTCTATTAGTTGAATTAGTAATGAGTTTGCCGTGTGCAGTTGTTTGATGTTCGCGCCACTCAACCAAGTTGGATAAGGCATTATATATGGGACGCTGGGGCGGGGGGGGATATTTTTCATTCGCATTTTTATAATTTTTAAAAAATTGAAGTTTATTAGCTAGAGCGAAGAAAATAATTAAAAAAACAGATGAAAGAGCGTGAATAACGAGAGTGAGTGAGGAAAGTTTCCCGAAGCGTGTATGGATAACATAAATATTTGCAGTTCACCTATTCTTTTCTTCACTGTGTAAGAAGTCTTTTTGCGTGTTTATTTTTTCAGCAAATGAAACATCAAAAGGCGGCTCCCTTTAACAGACGTAAAAGACAGGCTATCCATCATCTCGCTGGTTTCATTAAAACAATGGCAGCAGGCTTGACATTAGAAGAAATCCTGCCATTAAGCTTACTTCTCATCAAAACATGGACCAGTTCATCAAATCTAAAAAGGTAAACCATTCATAAAGCCATTAACTATAAGGCTCTAAGGTCCTGTATAGAGGAACAAGTTTTGTAAATAGTGAAACATGCAGAAAATGAAAACAGCATGCCTGAGATCAAATTTAAAACCAGGACATTCCATTTATCTTTATTCATAATCAACTCTAAACTGTTGCCAAAACATCTCTTTAGAAAAGTACTGAATTGCTATTAATGACAACATTTATCATCAAAAGACTTGGTCTCTTGGCCTTTTGAATGTGTGCTGGCGTTCCCTAATCAGATAATTGAATTGAAATAATCGGTGGGCTTGGCCAGCCACAAGTCTAGTTGGCCTCAAATCATGACTTTCTGTCCATAGTAATGCGCACTAACCAAAGCTCAAGGAAATATTTAGTTACAACACATTTGGTCCCCAGAAGAATAAGTAGTCTTCTTCTTTTAGAAAGTGTAAATTCAGTTATATGAGAACATGAGATGATGAAATTCTCATACCAACGGTCTAACCATTTTTTCCAGACAACAGCACAAGAGGAAGGATCCAAAAGAAGAGACCCCGAAGGAAGAGGGACAAACTGCCCCATGCCCTAGGCATGAGGAACAAGTTTTGTAAATAGTTTGAAACATGCAGAAAATTAAAACAGCATGCCTGAGATCAAATTTAAAAACCAGACATTCATTATCTTTATTCATAATCAACTCTAAACTGTTGCCAAACATCTCTTTAAAAAGTTACTGATTGCTATTAATGACAAATTTACATCAAAAAGACTTGGTCTCTTGGCCTTTTGAATGTGTGCTGGCGTTTCCCTATCAGATACATGAGATTGAAATAATCGGTGGGCTTGGCCAGCCCACAAGTTCTAAGTTGGCCTCAAATCAGTGACTTTCTGCTTTCCATATAATGCACACTAACCAAAGCCTCAAGGAAATATTTAGTTACAACACATTTGGTCCCCAGAAGAGTAGTCTTTCTTCTTTTAGAAAATTGTAAATTCAGTTATATGAGAACATTGAGATGATGACATTCTCATACCAACGGTCTACCATTTTTTCCAGACAACAGCACAAGAGAAGGATGCCAGAAAGAAGAGACCCCGAAGTAAGAGGGACAAATTGCCCCAATGCCCTAGGCCCATAGAGGAACAAGTCTTTGTAAATAGTTAAACATGCAGAAAATTAAAAAACAGCATGCCTGAGATCAAATTTCAAAACCAGGACATTCATTTAATCTTTATTCACAATCAACTCTAAACTGTTTGCCAAAATCATCTCTTTAAAAAGTTACTGATTGCTATTAATTTAGACAACACTTTATCATCAAGAACTTGGTCTCTTGGCCTTTTGACTCCATAATACATTGTATACTTAGCCGACTCAAACAGTGACATAGCCTACAATGGAAAGTAATTTGTTTAGTTACAAACAATTTGGTCCCAACGAAGAGGATAGAAAGAAGAGACCCGAAGGAAGTATGTCTTTCTTCTTTATCGGAAATGTGTTGCCAAAACATAAGAATTCTATTAATGACAACTTTATCATCAAAAGACTGGTCTCTTGCCTTTTGAAATATGAGAACATTGAGATTGAATATCGTGGCTTGCCAGCCACAAGTGTTGGCCTCAAATCAGTCACCATAGTAATGCGACTACAACCCAAAGCCTCAATATTCAACACAACTGAGTCTACACCAAATTTTAATATATTCCAGACAACAGCCAAAGAGAGAAGAGATGCAGAAAGACAATTGAGACCCCTGAGTGAGTAGAGGGACACATATCTGCCCCCATGTCCTAGGTCATAGAGGAACAGTTTTGTCCAATTTAAACATGCAGAAAAGATGAACACAGCATGCTAGAGATCAATATTTAAAACCTGGACATTTCATTTATCTTTAATTCAAAGAATAATTCTCTATAACACTGTTCGACCTTTTAGACACAACATGTCTTACTAAGAAAAACGTTACTGTAGAATTGGTATTAATATCTGAAAAAGTTTAATAATGCAACAAAGACTTCGGATCTACTATAATAGGACGCTTTTTGAATGTGTGCTGGCGTTCCCGGAAATAACAGAATACATTGAGATATGAAATAATCGGTGGGCTTGGCCAGACCAACAGTCTGAAGTTGGCATCAACATCAGATGACTTTCTGCTACCATGTACACTCGCACACTCCACAGCTACGGGAAATCAAAATACGAATTCCTTCACATGGACTATAAACCAAAGCTAAGGAAATATTTAGTTACAACATCATTTTGGTCCCCCCCAGAAGAATAAGTAGTCTTTCTTCTTTTAGAAATTGGTAAATTAAAAGTTATATGAGAACGATTTGAGATGATGCCATTCTCGAGATCACCAGCGGTACTACCAATTTCTTTGCGCAGATCAAGAGTTCACAAGAGGAAGGATTGCCATTGAACAGAAGAGACCCGCTCTTGAAGGAAGAGGGACAAATTGCTTTCCCATGCCCTATGGCCATAGTAGGAAGCAAGTTTTGTAAATAATTGTTGAAACATGCCAGCAAAATTACAAACAGCATGCCTGAGATCAAATTTAAAATTCCAGGACATTCATTTATTTATTCACGAATCACTCTAAACTGTTGCCAAATTTCATCTCTTTAAAAGGTTTACTATGCTATTCATGACGGGAATTTTCTTCACAACAAGACTTCAGGATTCTTTGGCCTATAACCTTGAATGTTAGAGACTGAAGCGTTTCCCTATCAGATACATTGAGATTGAATAACTTAAACGGCTCCATTTGGGCTTGGCCCAGCCGGGACAGAAAAAGTCCCAAGTTGCTCAATCAGTGACTTTGTCTGCTTACCAATAGTAATCACGCGCACTAACCAGAGAGCCTCAAGGGAAATATTTAGTTACATACACTA
>NC_037592.1:10730870-10780830 GCF_003073045.1 Pomacea canaliculata | reverse complement strand
CGTGCAATGAGGAGACTATCCAGATAAATAAAATATAACATCTCTGGCGAGATACATATTAGTTATTGTTTAATAGCAAACATCTGCAGCCACTGCCAGTGCATTTCACTAAGTCCTGTTCGATTTGGTGATGACCTTCAATTCACTTTGTGATGATATCACTTTTAAACCTCTGCATCCTCCCAACAGACCAACTCCTGCAAAAAAACTGTTAGAGACACAGCCTCTGGTGCCAGTAATTGTGGCGCCAAGATAACCAATGCTTCGTACTGATATGTGTGTAGCTAAAAGCGGCTACCAATGTGTAAAAGCTACTAATGCCTGGGTAGCAGGGCGTTTGATGCCTGTATCATCCTGCAACTAGCTAAACACAAACTCAGACAAGGAGTTCCTCTTTAACGATCGGTTGTATCAATAAGAGCTTAAGGTGTCACATTTAGTGATCGATCCAATTTCTCAGGGTCAACTCAAGGGATAGAACAAAGCGTTATGACGTAGACAAACCTCTCTGCTTGTTTGTTTCATTGTCAAGAGATCCAAAGGAGTTACGTTTGAAAACCAGGCTTTGGATGAAATAAATAACTTTTTTATAATCGTCTAAGGGTTAAATTCACGCTGGAAAGGCAGTAATTTGTTACTGGTGATATTTCTGATAGAGGTAATCGATATGCTTTTGGCTCCTCTGTGCAGTAAAGATAGGCGCAATCTCAGCATCGTAGGGATCCCATCTCTCATGCAATCGAAAAGCGGAGATATTCGAAGGTCTAATTTTAACCCTGCAGATGGTCTTGAAGGTTCCATCTAACTGGATCTAACACTGCGTCATTTCCTACAAGTAAATATTGAGGTGGTCTCTGGCCAACATCTTATTCACTTTTCCTGCATGTGAATCAGTGTGGCCTATTCTGGGAGAAAATAATAGTCCTGTCAGAGAAAACTGACCTTTTTAGTAATTGTAGCTTGATAATGTGGGGGAGTGAAATACCAGACTGTCATCAATAATGTTGTTTTAACCCGCACTTGTGTAAGAGAGTATACTAGACGCTAGAAAGATTAGCAGCAGAAGGGCCTGTGCGAACTAGGAAGGAGTCACTGAGGGCCAACAGGTCTTTTTGCAGTATCATCTGACGCCATAATGACTGAGTGGGTCTCCTTAATGAGATCATCAGGAATCTCAGCGGCGTGAGATCTTCAGGTTCGGCTGAGGATTAAGTCCCCTAGAGTGACTATGTTACACTTCATCTTTGTAGAAGCCGACTAACCTTCATGAAAAAAGATATAAAGGTTTAGGGCGAATACCAGCGTAAGACCTTCCATAAAAGTAAGCAGTCTTGGATAAATCCATACACCTTCCCCCTCGACACATACGATATCTAAGCTGTTTAACACTCGACGCAATACACCGAAATACTTTGAGGAATGACAGATACTAAACCAGCACGCTAGGCCTGGTCTACGAGCAGTTGTTCCAAAACTGCACTGTAATCCACAATAAACAGTGTTAAGGCAACAGCAACAAAGTTTATACACTTATTGCTTTCACTAAAGTATAGGCAAAATATAATCATAACTACAGTTCCATCCTGACATGGCATGATACCGTATGAATGTAAAAACTCAAGTCAACTATTTGACAGACAGCTGAGCAATGACAAACACAGTCCCAAGTGGCTAGGATACTCAAGGTTGCACATCAAGTCAGCTAGCACTACAATACTGAGGTGTTGCACATTCTCACTCATGCCACGGAAAAAGGTACAACCACATTCTACAGAGTAACAACCCCTTAACCGTCCAAGAAGGTTATCCCTCAGTGTGGTACAGAGTTTAATTTGTCTTGTGTCATCAGTGTGATGCACCAGCTTGCCGTTTGTAGAGACAAGGAAAGGTCAATTCAACGATATTAGTTGGCGTGTGAAAAAGTGTGTACAAAAAGGATTTTAGGAATTAGAAGGTTGTTTTACCCTGACTTGGCCGTTTTCCCTCGTAACGGTGCTCAATTTGATGAATGTGCTTTTCAAATCACAAAACCTGGAAGAATCTCCTCTCAGAACTCTTAGGATGGTTTCCCTTAGCTGTTCTTAGTTTCACGCTAGTTGCCCCTTAGTTTCCCTAAGTATCTTCAGCTAGTTTCCTTGTTTCGCCTTTAGTTTCAGCTAGATACCTCTTAGTGTTCAGCTTGGTTTCCGCTTAGAGTTCCCTTAGTTTCAGCTAGTATCCCCTTAGTTTTCCTTTAGTTTTCTAGCTAGTTTCCCTCTAGTTTCCCTTAGTTTTCAGCTAGCTTCTCCTTATTTCCCCTTAGTTCAGCTAAGAGCTCCCTTAGTTTCACTAGTTTTCAGCTTAAGGTTTCCTTGAAGTTTCCCTTAGTGTTTCAGCTTAGTTTCCCTTTGAGTTTCCCTAGTTTAAGCTTAGTTTCGCTTAGTTCTTGTGTTTCCCTTAGTTTTCCTAAGTTTCAGCTAGTTTCCCTTAGTTTCCCTTAGTTTCACTAGTTTTCCCCTGAGTTCCCTTAGTTTTCAGCAGTTTCGTTAGTTTCCTGTTAGTTTCCCTTAGTTTCCCTTTAGTTTCCCTTAGTTTCACTTAGTTATCCTTAGTGTTCCCTTAGTTTGCAGCTAGTTCGTTGTTTCCTTAGTTTCAGCTAGTTTCTCCTTAGTTCCCTTTAGTTTCAGCTAGTTTTCCCTTAGTTTTCCTTAGTTTCAGACTAGTTCGCCCTAGTTTGCCGCTTAGTTTCAGCTAGTGTTTTCCTTAGTTTCCCTTAGTTTAAGCTAGTTGTTCTCCTTAGGTTTTTCCCTTAAGTTTCCCCTTAGTTTCAGCCTAGCTTTCTAGTTTCAGCTAGTTTCCCTGTTTCCCTTCATTTTTGCCTTAGTTCCCTTAGTTTCAGCCTAGTTGCTTATGTTTCCCTTAGTTCCCAGTTTTCAAGCTAGTTTCTTAGTTCCCTTAGTTTCCCTTAGTTTCAGCTATTGTCGTCTTAAGTTTCCTTGTTTCCCTTGAGTTGTCAGCTAGTGTTCCCTTAGTTATCCCTTAGTTCAGCTAGTTTCCCTTTGGTCAGCCTATTTCGCTTAGTTTCGCTTATTTCCCTTTAGTTTCAGCTAGCTTTCCCGTTGTTTCCCCTTAGTTTAGCTGTTCCTTAGTTTCCCTAGTTTCACAGCTAGTTTTGCTTAGTTTCCTTTAGTTCCCTTAGTTTCCTTTAGTTTCCCTTAGTCTTCAGCGAGTTTTCCTATTTCCCTTTGTTCAGCTAGTTCGCTTAGATTCTCCTTAGTCTTCCCCTTAGTTTCAGCTAGTTTTCCCTTGTTCCCTTAGTTTCCCCTTAGTTCCCTTTATTTCACGCTATTTCCGCTTAGTTTCCCTTAGATTCCCTTAGTTTGCGGCTACGTTTCCCTTAGTTTCTCCTTAGTTTCCCTTAGTGGTTCGCTAGTTTCGCTTAGGTTTCCTTAGTTCTTTAGTTTGAGCTAGTTGTTCGCGTTAGGGAACTGTCTGAAACTAGCTGAAAATAAGAGAAAATAAGGAACTAGCTGAAACTTAAGGGAAAGTAATGGGGAAACGTAGCTGAAACTAAGGAAAACTAAGAACTAGCTGAACCTAACGGGATAAGGGAAACTAGCGAAACAGCTGAAACTAAGGGAAACTAGCTGATAAGCTAAGAAGAAAAGCGAAAGCTAAGCTGAAACCAAAGGGAATACTAAGGAAACTAAGCGAAACTAGGCTTTAAACGAAGGGAGAAACTTACGTATTTTTCATTTCATTTCCTTATTTTATCTAATTTGTTTCCGATCCCGGCCTCTCAAACCTTCGCTTCTTCGTTTTTCCTCATGTCGCCGTCCCCTCCCTGCTCTCATCGATCCTCCTTTTTTCTTATTTTTCATCTTATTGTTTCTAAATTTTCTTATTTTTACTTATTTTTCAATGAATTCTTCCTTATTTTTAGCTATTTTAAAAAAAAAATTCTTATTCTTGTTCCTTTGTTTAAGAGGGAAGTGGAAACTAAAGGAAAACTAACCTGAAACTAACCGAACTAAGGGAACTAGCTGAAACTAAGGGAAACTTAAGGGAAACAGCTGAAAACTAAGGGAAACTAAGAACCTAAGGAAACTAGCTGAAAGCTAAGAAACTAAGGGAAACGTAGCTGAAACTAGGGAAACTAAGGGAAACTAAGGGAAACTAGCTGAAAGTAAGGGAAACTAAGCGACTAGCTGAAACTAAGGACAACTAAGGGAAACTAGCAACAAAACTAGCCTGAAACTAAGGGGAAGCTAGCGTGAAGGAAACTAGCGAAACTAGCTGAACTAGGGAACTGTCTGAAACTGCTGAAACGTAAGGATAAGAAAACTAGCGTATTTTTCATTAATTTCCTTATTTTATCTTAATTTTGTTTCCTCCTGGCCCTCGTCAAACCTTCCTTCTTTTTCGTTTTTTCCTCATTGTCGCCTTCCCGTCCTGGCTCTCATCGATCCTTCCTTTTTTCCTTATTTTCTCTTAATTGTTTTCTTAATTTTCTTATTTTACTTATTTTTCAATAATTTTCCTTATTTTTACTTTATTTCTAAAAAATTCCTTTCTCTATATCCTTGTTCCTTGTAGTTAAGAGGATGGAAACTAAAGGAAAACTACCAGAAAACTAACCGAAACTAAGGGAAACTAGCTGAAACTAAAGGGAAACTAAGGGATCTAGCGAAAATGGGAAACTAAGGGGAAAATACTAAACAAAGGGAAACTAACAAACTAAGAAACTAGGGACTGCCTGAAACTAAGGGAAAACTAAGTGAAGCAGAAACTTAAGCGAAACTACGGGAAACTGCTGAAACTAAGGGAAACTAGTGAAAAACTTAGCGTGAAAACTAAAACTAGCGACTAACTAGGGAACTAAGCGAAACTAGCTGAAAACTAAGGAACTAGAAACTAGCTGAAATAAGGGAAACTAAGAGAAACTAGCTGAAACTTAAGGAACTATTTGGGAACAGCTTGAAAAAAAACTAAGGGGGGGGGGGAAAAAAACTTTTAAAAGGGGGCCCCAGCGTATTTTTTTTTCATTAAATTTTCCTTATTTTATCTTAATTTTGTTTCCCTCCCTGGCCCTCGTCAAAACTTCCTTTCTTTTCGTTTTTTCCTCATTGTCGCCTTCCTTCCTGCTCATCGATCCTTCCTTTTCCTTATTTTCTCTTAATTGTTTGTCTTAATTTCTTATTTTTACTATTTTTCAATAATTTTCCTTTATTTTACTATTTTCTAAAAAAAATCCTTATTCATATCCTTGTTCCTATGTATTAAGAGGATGAAACTAAAGGAAAACTACCAGAAAACTAAAGGGGAAAATACCAAACGGAAACTAAGCGAACTAGCTGAAATAAGGGACTACTAGCTGGAAACAAGGGAAACTAAGGAATAACTAAGAGGAAAACTGAAACTAATACTGAAACGAAACTAAGAAACTTAGAAACTAAAGGAAACTAGAAGATACTAGCTGAAACGAAAGGTAAACTAGCGTATTTTTCATTAATTTTCCTTATTTTTCATCTTACATTTTGTTCCTCCCTGGCCCTCATCAAACCATCCTTTCTTTTCGTTTTTTCCTCATTGTCGCCTTCCCTTCCTGCTCTCATCGATCCTTCCTTTTTTCCTTATTTTCTCTTAATGTTTTTCTTAATTTTCTATTTTACTTATTTTTCAATAATTTTCCTTATTTTTACTTATTTTTTAAAAAATCCTTTATTTTATTCCTTGTTCCTGTAATAAGAGGGAAACTAAAGGAAAAACTACCAGAAACTAACCGAAACTAAGGGAAACTAGCTGAACTAAGGGAAGACTTAGCTGAAATTAAGGGAAACTAAGGAAAAATAGCTGAAACTAAGGGAAATAAAAGGGAAACTATAGGGAACTAAGCGAAACTAGCTGAAACTAGGGAAACTAAGTGAAATTTAGCTGAAACTAAGGGAAACTAGCTGAAACTAAGGAACTAGAGGGAATAGCTAAGGGAAACTGAAACTAAGGGAAACTAGGAAACTAGCTAGCTGAAACAAGGGAAACTAAAAGACTAGTAAGAAACTGAAACAATAAAGGGAAACTAAGGAACTAAGCGAAACTAGCTGAAACTAAGGAAACTAGCGTATTTTCATTAATTTTCCTTATTTTATAATTTTGTTTCCCTCCCTGGCCCTCGTCAAATCGCCTTTCTTTTCGTTTTTTCCTCATTGTCGCCTTCCTTCCGGCTCTCATCGATCCTTCTTTTTTCCTTATTTTCTCTTAATTGTTTCTTATTTTTTTTTACTTATTTTTCAATAATTTTCCTTATTTTACTTATTTTCTTAAAAAAATGCCTTCCTGTTGTTTGTCTACTGAAACTGGGAAACTAGCTTTGAAACTAAGGGAAATAGGATACTAAAGGAGGAATGGATGAAAACTAAGCGAAACTCAAACTAGCTGAAACTTAAGAAACTCTGAAACTCTAGCGTAATTTTTCATTAATTTCCTTAATTATTTTCCTTATTTATCGTTCCTCCTGGCCTCGTCAATTTTGTTCCGTCCCTGGCCCTCGTCAAACTTGTCTTTCGTTTTTTCCTCATTTTTTCTCATTGTCGCCGTCCCTTCCTGGCTTCTCATCGAGCCTTATTTTTCTCTTATTGTTTCTTAATAAAATTTTCTTAAGTATAAGACTAAGCTTACCAGAAACTAACCGAACTTATGAAACTAATTCTAAGGGAAACTAAGGGAAACTAGCTGAAACTACTAGGAAAACTAGCTGAAACTCAGGGAAACTAGCGAAACTAAGGGAAACTGGGAAACTAGCTGAACTAAGGTAATACTAAGCTGAAACGTAAGGGAAACTAGCGTGGAACTAAGGGAAACTAAGAAATAAGCGAAACTAGTGAAACTAGGAAACTAGCGAACTAGCTGAAACTAAGGGACAGTGAGGAAACTAGCTGAAACAAGGGAATCTGCTGAAACTAAGGTATCTAAGTGAAACTAGAATGACTAAGGGAAACTAAGGAAACTAAGCGAAACTAGCTGAAACTAAGGGGAAGACTAAGCGAAACTAGCTGAAACTAAGGAAACTAAGCGAAACTAGCTATAGCTAAAGAAACTAAAGGAAACTAGCTTAAGCGAAACTAGCTGAAACTTATCTGAAACTAGCTGAAACTAAGAAAACTAGCATATTTTTATTAATTTTCTTATTTTATCTTGTTTCCTCCCTGGCCCTCTCAAACCTTCCTTTCTTTTGTTTTTACTCATTGTCGCCTTTACTTCCTGGCTCTCATCGATCCTCCTTTTTCCTTATTTTTTCTCTTAATTGTTTTCTTAATTTTCTTATTTACTTATTTTTCAATAATTTTCCTTATTTTTACTTATTTTCTAAAAAAATCCTTCTTTATATCCTTGTTCCTTGTATTAAGAGGATGGAAACTAAAGGAAAACTACCAGAAACTAACCGAAACTACGGGAAACTAGCTGAAACTAAGGGAAACAAGCTGAAACTAAGGGAAACTAAGCGAAACTAGCTGAAACTAAGGGAAACTAAGGTAAACTAAGCGAAACTAGCTGAAAATAAGGGAAACTAAGCGAAACTAGCTGAAACTAAGGGAAACTATCTGAAACTAGCTGAAACTAAGGAAAACCAGCGTATTTTTCATTAATTTTCCTTATTTTATTTTAATTTTGTTTCCTCCCTGGCCCTCGTCAAACCTTTATTTCTTTTCGTTTTTCCTCATTGTCGCCTTCCCTTCCTGCTCTCATCGATCCTTCCTTTTTCCTATTTTTCTCTTAATTGTTTCTTAATTTCTGTATTTACTATTTTCAATAATTTTCCTTATTTTTACTTATTTTCTAAAAAAATTCCTTATTTATATCCTTGTTCTTTGTATAAGAGGATGGAAACTAAAGGAAACTACCTGAAACTAACCGAAACTACGGGAAACTAGCTGAAACTATGGAAAACAAAGAGAAACTAGCTGAAACTAAGGGAAACTAAGGGAAACTAGCTGAAACTAAGGGAAACTAAGGGAAACTAAGCGAAACTAACTGAAACTAAGGGAAACTAAGGGAAACTAAGCGAAACTAGCTGAAACTAAGCGAAACTAGCTGAAACTAAGGGAAACTAAGCGAAACTAGCTGAAACTAAGGGAAACTAAGGTAAACTAACGAAACTAGCTGAAACTAAGGGAAACTAAGCGAAACTAGCTGAAACTAAGGGAAACTAAGGGAAACTAAGCGAAACTAGCTGAAACTAAGGGAAAACTAAGCGAAACTAGCTGAAACAAAGGGAAACTAAGCGAAACTAGCTGAAACAAAGGGAAACTAAGCGAAACTAGCTGAAACTAAGGAAAACTAGCTGAAACTAAGGGAAACTAAGGGAAAGTAGCTATAACTAAGGGAAACTAGCTGAAACTAAGGGAAACTAATAGAAACTAGCTGAAACAAATAGAAACTAAGGGAAACTAGCTGAAACAAAGGGAAACTAAGGGAAACTAGCGTATTTTTCATTAATTTTCCTTATTTTATCTTAATTTTGTTTCCTCCCTGGCCCTCGTCAAACCTTCCTTTCTTTTCGTTTTTTCCTCATTGTCGCCTTCACTTCCTGGCTCTCATCGATCCTTCGTTTTTCCTTATTTTTCTCTTAATTGTTTCTTAATTTCTTATTTTACTTATTTTTCAATAATTTTCCTTATTTTTACTTATTTTCTAAAAAAAAATCCCTTCTTTATATCCTTGTTCCTGTATTAAGAGGATGGAAACTAAAGGAAAACTACCAGAAACTAACGAAACTACGGGAAACTTGCTGAAACTAAGGGAAACAAGCTGAAACTAAGGGAAAGTAAGGGAAACTAAGCGAAACTAGCTGAAACTAAGGGAAACTATCTGAAACTAGCTGAAACTACGGAAAACCAGCGTATTTTTCATTAATTTTCCTTATTTTATTTTAATTTTGTTTCCTCCCTGGCCCTCGTCAAACCTTTATTTCTTTTCGTTTTTTCCTCATTGTCGCCTTCCCTTCCTGGCTCTCATCGATCCTTCCTTTTGTCCTTATTTTTCTCTTAATTGTTTTCTTAATTTTCTTATTTTACTTATTTTTCAATAATTTTCCTTATTTTTACTTATTTTCTAAAAAAAATTCCTTATTTATATCCTTGTTCCTTGTATTAAGAGGATGGAAACTAAGGGAAACTAAGGGAAACTAAGCGAAACTAGCTGAAACTAAGGAAAACCAGCGTATTTTTCATTAATTTTCCTTATTTTATTTTAATTTTGTTTCCTCCCTGGCCCTCGTCAAACCTTTATTTCTTTTCGTTTTTTCCTCATTGTCGCCTTCCCTTCCTGGCTCTCATCGATCCTTCCTTTTTTCCTTATTTTTCTCTTAATTGTTTCTTAATTTCTTATTACTATTTTTCAATAATTTTCCTTATTTTTACTTATTTCTAAAAAAAATTCCTTATTTATATCCTTGTTCCTTGTATTAAGAGGATGGAAACTAAAGGAAAACTACCTGAAAATAACCGAAACTAAGGGAAACTAGCTGAAACTAAGGGAAACAAAGCGAAACTAGCTGAAACTAAGGGAAACTAAGGGAAACTAGCTGAAACTAAGGGAAACTAAGGGAAACTAAGCGAAACTAACTGAAACTAAGGGAAACTAAGGGAAACTAAGCGAAACTAGCTGAAACTAAGCGAAACTAGCTGAAACTAAGGGAAACTAAGCGAAACTAGCTGAAACTAAGGGAAACTAAGGTAAACTAAGCGAAACTAGCTGAAACTAAGGGAAACTAAGCGAAACTAGCTGAAACTAAGGGAAACTAAGGGAAACTAAGCGAAACTAGCTGAAACTAAGGGAAACTAAGCGAAACTAGCTGAAACAAAGGGAAACTAAGCGAAACTAGCTGAAACAAAGGGAAACTAAGCGAAACTAGCTGAAACTAAGGAAAACTAGCTGAAACTAAGGGAAACTAAGGGAAAGTAGCTATAACTAAGGGAAACTAGCTGAAACTAAGGGAAACTAATAGAAACTAGCTGAAACAAATAGAAACTAAGGGAAACTAGCTGAAACAAAGGGAAACTAAGGGAAACTAGCGTATTTTTCATTAATTTTCCTTATTTTATCTTAATTTTGTTTCCTCCCTGGCCCTCGTCAAACCTTCCTTTCTTTTCGTTTTTTCCTCATTGTCGCCTTCACTTCCTGGCTCTCATCGATCCTTCCTTTTTTCCTTATTTTTCTCTTAATTGTTTTCTTAATTTTCTTATTTTACTTATTTTTCAATAATTTTCCTTATTTTTACTTATTTTCTAAAAAAAATCCCTTCTTTATATCCTTGTTCCTTGTATTAAGAGGATGGAAACTAAAGGAAAACTACCAGAAACTAACCGAAACTACGGGAAACTTGCTGAAACTAAGGGAAACAAGCTGAAACTAAGGGAAAGTAAGGGAAACTAAGCGAAACTAGCTGAAACTAAGGGAAACTATCTGAAACTAGCTGAAACTACGGAAAACCAGCGTATTTTTCATTAATTTTCCTTATTTTATTTTAATTTTGTTTCCTCCCTGGCCCTCGTCAAACCTTTATTTCTTTTCGTTTTTTCCTCATTGTCGCCTTCCCTTCCTGGCTCTCATCGATCCTTCCTTTTGTCCTTATTTTTCTCTTAATTGTTTTCTTAATTTTCTTATTTTACTTATTTTTCAATAATTTTCCTTATTTTTACTTATTTTCTAAAAAAAATTCCTTATTTATATCCTTGTTCCTTGTATTAAGAGGATGGAAACTAAGGGAAACTAAGGGAAACTAAGCGAAACTAGCTGAAAATAAGGGAAACTAGCGTATTTTTCATTAATTTTCCTTATTTTATCTTAATTTTGTTTCCTCCCTGGCCCTCGTCAAACCTTCATTTCTTTTCGTTTTTTCCTCATTGTCGCCTTCACTTCCTGGCTCTCATCGATCCTTCCTTTTTTCCTTATTTTTCTCTTAATTGTTTTCTTAAATTTTTTTTTACTTATTTTTCAATAATTTTCCTTATTTTTACTTATTTTCTTAAAAAAATCCTTATTTATATCCTTGTTCCTTGTATTAAGAGGATGAAAACTAAAGGAAAACTACCTGAAACTAAGCGAAACTAGCTGAAACTAAGGGAAACTAAGGGAAACTAAGGGAAACTAGCTGAAACTAAGGGAAACTAAGGAAAACTAGCTGAAACTAAGGGAAACTAGCTGAAACTAAGGGAAACTAAGGGAAACTATAGAAACTAGCTGAAACAAAGGGAAACAAAGCGAAACAAGCTGAAACTAAGGGAAACTAAGCGAAACTAGCTGAAACTATTGGAAACTAAGGGAAACTAGCTGAAACTAAGGGAAACTAGCTGAAACTAAGGGAAACTAGCTGAAACTAAGGGAAACTAAGAGAAACTAAGCGAAACTAGCTGAAACTAAGGGAAACTAGCTGAAACTAAGGGAAACTAAGCGAAACTAGCTGAAACTAAGGGAAACTAAGGAAAACTAGCTGAAACTAAGGGAATCTAGCTGAAACTAAGGGAATCTAAGTGAAACTAGATGAAACTAAGGGAAACTAAGGGAAACTAAGCGAAACTAGCTGAAACTAAGGGAAACTAAGCGAAACTAGCTGAAACTAAGGGAAACTAAGCGAAACTAGCTGAAACTAAGGGAAACTAAGCGAAACTAGCTGAAACTAGCTGAAACTAAAGGAAACTAGCTGAAACTAAGCGAAACTAGCTGAAACTAAAGGAAACTATCTGAAACTAGCTGAAACTAAGAAAACTAGCATATTTTTTATTAATTTTCCTTATTTTATCTTAATTTTGTTTCCTCCCTGGCCCTCGTCAAACCTTCCTTTCTTTTTGTTTTTTACTCATTGTCGCCTTTACTTCCTGGCTCTCATCGATCCTTCCTTTTTTCCTTATTTTTCTCTTAATTGTTTTCTTAATTTTCTTATTTTACTTATTTTTCAATAATTTTCCTTATTTTTACTTATTTTCTAAAAAAATTCCGTCTTTATATCCTTGTTCCTTGTATTAAGAGGATGGAAACTAAAGGAAAACTACCAGAAACTAACCGAAACTACGGGAAACTAGCTGAAACTAAGGGAAACAAGCTGAAACTAAGGGAAACTAAGCGAAACTAGCTGAAACTAAGGGAAACTAAGGTAAACTAAGCGAAACTAGCTGAAAATAAGGGAAACTAAGCGAAACTAGCTGAAACTAAGGGAAACTATCTGAAACTAGCTGAAACTAAGGAAAACTAGCGTATTTTTCATTAATTTTCCTTATTTTATTTTAATTTTGTTTCCTCCCTGGCCCTCGTCAAACCTTCATTTCTTTTCGTTTTTTCCTCATTGTCGCCTTCCCTTTCTGGCTCTCATCGATCCTTCCTTTTTTCCTTATTTTTCTCTTAATTGTTTTCTTAATTTTCTTATTTTACTTATTTTTCAATAATTTTCCTTATTTTTACTTATTTTCTAAAAAAAATTCCTTATTTATATCCTTGTTCCTTGTATTAAGAGGATGGAAACTAAAGGAAAACTACCTGAAAATAACCGAAACTAAGGGAAACTAGCTGAAACTAAGGGAAACAAAGCGAAACTAGCTGAAACTAAGGGAAACTAAGGGAAACTAGCTGAAACTAAGGGAAACTAAGGGAAACTAAGCGAAACTAGCTGAAACTAAGGGAAACTAAGGAAACTAAGCGAAACTAGCTGAAACTAAGGCAAACTAGCTGAAACTAAGGAAACTAAAGCGAAACTAGCTGAAACTAAGGGCTGAAACTAAGGAAAACTAAGAGAAACTAGCTGAAACTAAGGGAAACTAAGCGAAACTAGCTGAAACTAAGGGAAACTAAGGGAAACTAAGCGAAACTAGCTGAAACTAAGGGAAACTAAGCGAAACTAGCTGAAACTAAAGGAAACTAAGCGAAACTAGCTGAAACAAAGGGAAACTAAGCGAAACTAGCTGAAACTAAGGAAACTACTAGCTGAAACTAAGGGAAACTAAGGGAAAGTAGCTATAACTAAGGGAAACTAGCTGAAACTAAGGGAAACTAATAGAAACTAGCTGAAACAAATGGAACTAAGGAAACTAGCTGAAACAAAGGAAACTAAGGAAAACTAGCGTATTTTTCATTAATTTTCCTTATTTTATCTTAATTTTGTTTCCTCCCTGGCCCTCGTCAAACCTTCCTTTCTTTTCGTTTTTTCCTCATTGTCGCCTTCCCTTCCTGGCTCTCATCGATCCTTCCTTTTTTCCTTATTTTTCTCTTAATTGTTTTCTTAATTTTCTTATTTTACTTATTTTTCAATAATTTTCCTTATTTTTACTTATTTTCTAAAAAAATTCCTTCTTTATATCCTTGTTCCTTGTATTAAGAGGATGGAAACTAAAGGAAAACTACCAGAAACTAACCGAAACTACGGGAAACTAGCTGAAACTAAGGGAAACAAGCTGAAACTAAGGAAACTAAGGGAACTAAGCGAAACTAGCTGAAACTAAGGGAAACTGTCTGAAACTAGCTGAAACTAAGGAAAACTAGCGTATTTTTCATTAATTTTCCTTATTTTATTTTAATTTTGTTTCCTCCCTGGCCCTCGTCAAACCTTTATTTCTTTTCGTTTTTTCCTCATTGTCGCCTTCCCTTCCTGGCTCTCATCGATCCTTCCTTTTGTCCTTATTTTTCTCTTAATTGTTTTCTTAATTTTCTTATTTTACTTATTTTTCAATAATTTTCCTTATTTTTACTTATTTTCTAAAAACAATTCCTTATTTATATCCTTGTTCCTTGTATTAAGAGGATGGAAACTAAGGGAAACTAAGGGAAACTAAGCGAAACTAGCTGAAAATAAGGGAAACTAGCGTATTTTTCATTAATTTTCCTTATTTTATCTTAATTTTTTCCTCCTGCCCTCGTTCAAACCTTCATTTCTTTTCGTTTTTCCTCATTGTCGCCTTCACTTCCTGGCTCTCATCGATCCTTCTTTTTTTCCTTATTTTTCTCTTAATTGTTTTCTTAATTTTTTTTACTTATTTTTCAATAATTTTACTTATTTTCTTAAAAAAAACCTTATTTATACCTTGTTCCTTGTATTAAGAGGATGAAAACTAAAGGAAAACTACCTGAAACTAAGCGAAACTAGCTGAAACTAAGGGAAACTAAGCGAAACTAGCTGAAACTAAGGGAAACTAAGAGAAACTAGCTGAAACTAAGGGAAACTAGCTGAAACTATCCTCTTAATACAAGGAACAAGGATATAAATAAGGCATTTTTTTGAAAATAAGTAAAAATAAGGAAATTTATTGAAAAATAAGTAAAAAAAAAAAATTAAGAAAACAATTAAGAGAAAAATAAGGAAAAAAGGAAGGATCGATGAGAGCCAGGAAGGGAAGGCGACAATGAGGAAAAAACGAAAAGAAAGGAAGGTTTGACGAGGGCCAGGGAGGAAACAAAATTAAGATAAAATAAGGAAAATTAATGAAAAATACGCTAGTTTCCCTATTTTCAGCTAGTTTCGCTTAGTTTCCCTTAGTTTCCCATTGTTTCAGCTAGTTTCTCTTAGTTTCCCTTAGTTTCAGCTAGTTTCGCTTAGTTTCCCTTAGTTTCAGCTAGTTTCAGCTAGTTTCCCTTAGTTTCCCTTAGTTTCAGCTAGTTTCGCTTAGTTTCTCTTAGTTTCCCTTAGTTTCCCTTAGTTTCAGCTAGTTTCCCTTAGTTTCCCTTAGTTTCAGCTAGTTTCCCTTAGTTTCCCTTAGTTTCAGCTAGTTTCCCTTAGTTTCGGTTAGTTTCAGGTAGTTTTCCTTTAGTTTCCATCCTCTTAATACAAGGAACAAGATATAAATAAGGAATTTTTTTAGAAAATAAGTAAAAATAAGGAAAATTATTGAAAAATAAGTAAAATAAGAAAATTAAGAAAACAATTAAGAGAAAAATAAGGAAAAAAGGAAGGATCGATGAGAGCCAGGAAGCGAAGGCGACAATGAGGAAAAAACGAAAAGAAAGGAAGGTTTGACGAGGGCCAGGGAGGAAACAAAATTAAGATAAAATAAGGAAAATTAATGAAAAATATGCTAGTTTTCCTTAGTTTCAGCTAGTTTCAGATAGTTTCCTTTAGTTTCAGCTAGTTTCGCTTAGTTTCCCTTAGTTTCAGCTAGTTTCCCTTAGTTTCAGCTAGTTTCGCTTAGTTTCCCTTAGTTTCCCTTAGTTTCAGCTAGTTTCGCTTAGTTTCCCTTAGTTTCAGCTAGTTTCGCTTAGTTTCCCTTAGTTTCAGCTAGATTCGCTTAGTTTCCCTTAGTTTCAGCTAGTTTCGCTTAGTTTCTCTTAGTTTCAGCTAGTTTCAGACAGTTTCCCTTAGTTTCAGCTAGTTTCGCTTAGTTTCCCTTAGTTTCAGCTAGTTTCCCTTAGTTATAGCTACTTTCACTTAGTTTCCCTTAGTTTCCCTTAGTTTCAGCTAGTTTTCCTTAGTTTCAGCTAGTTTCGCTTAGTTTCCCTTAGTTTCAGCTAGTTTCGCTTAGTTTCCCTTTGTTTCAGCTAGTTTCGCTTAGTTTCCCTTAGTTTCAGCTAGTTTCCCTTAGTTTCCCTTAGTTTCAGCTAGTTTCGCTTAGTTTCACTTAGTTTCCCTTAGTTTCAGCTAGTTTCCCTTAGTTTCAGCTAGTATGTTTCCCTTAGTTTCAGCTAGTTTCCCTTAGTTTCGGTTAGTTTCAGGTAGTTTTCCTTTAGTTTCCATCCTCTTAATACAAGGAACAAGGATATCAATAAGGAATTTTTTAGAAAATAAGTAAAAATAAGGAAAATTATTGAAAAATAAGTAAAATAAGAAAATTAAGAAAACAATTAAGAGAAAAATAAGGAAAAAAGGAAGGATCTATGAGAGCCAGGAAGTGAAGGCGACAATGAGGAAAAAACGAAAAGAAAGGAAGGTTTGACGAGGGCCAGGGAGGAAACAAAATTAAGATAAAATAAGGAAAATTAATGAAAAATATGCTAGTTTTCCTTAGTTTCAGCTAGTTTCAGATAGTTTCCTTTAGTTTCAGCTAGTTTCGCTTAGTTTCCCTTAGTTTCAGCTAGTTTCCCTTAGTTTCAGCTAGTTTCGCTTAGTTTCCCTTAGTTTCAGCTAGTTTCGCTTAGTTTCCCTTAGTTTCATCTAGTTTCACTTAGTTTCCCTTAGTTTCAGCTAGATTCCCTTAGTTTCAGCTAGTTTTCCTTAGTTTCCCTTAGTTTCAGCTAGTTTCGCTTAGTTTCCCTTAGTTTCAGCTAGTTTCCCTTAGTTTCAGCTAGTTTCGCTTAGTTTCCCTTAGTTTCAGCTAGTTTCCTTAGTTTCAGCTAGTTTCCCTTAGTTTCCCCTAGTTTCAGCTAGTTTCCCTTAGTTTCCCTTATTTTCAGCTAGTTTCCCTTAGTTTCAGCTAGTTTCGCTTAGTTTCAGCTAGTTTCGCTTAGTTTCTTTTAGTTTCAGCTAGTTTCCCTTAGTTTCAGCTAGTTTCGCTTAGTTTCCCTTAGTTTCATCTAGTTTCACTTAGTTTCCCTTAGTTTCAGCTAGATTCCCTTAGTTTCAGCTAGTTTTCCTTAGTTTCCCTTAGTTTCAGCTAGTTCGCTTAGTTTCCCTTAGTTTTCAGCTAGTTTCCCTTAGTTTCAGCTAGTTTCGCTTAGTTTCCCTTAGTTTCAGCTAGTTTCCCTTAGTTTCAGCTAGTTTCCCTTAGTTTCAGCTAGTTTCCCTTAGTTTCCCCTAGTTTCAGCTAGTTTCCCTTAGTTTCCCTTATTTTCAGCTAGTTTCCCTTAGTTTCAGCTAGTTTCGCTTAGTTTCAGCTAGTTTCGCTTTGTTTCTTTTAGTTTCAGCTAGTTTCCCTTAGTTTCAGCTAGTTTCGCTTAGTTTCCCTTAGTTTCCCTTAGTTTCAGCTAGTTTCGCTTAGTTTCCCTTAGCTTCCCTTAGTTTCAGCTAGTTTCCCTTAGTTTCAGCTAGTTTCGCTTAGTTTCCCTTAGTTTCAGCTAGTTTCGCTTAGTTTACCTTAGTTTCCTTAGTTTCAGCTAGTTTCGCTTAGTTTCCCTTAGTTTCAGCTAGTTTCGCTTAGTTTCAGCTAGTTTCGCTTAGTTTCCCTTAGTTTCCCTTAGTTTCAGCTAGTTCCGCTTAGTTTCCCTTAGCTTCCCTTAGTTTCAGCTAGTTTCCCTTAGTTTCAGCTAGTTTCGCTTAGTTTCCCTTAGTTTCCCTTAGTTTCAGCTTGTTTCGCTTAGTTTACCTTAGTTTCAGCTAGTTTCCCTTAGTTTTCTTTTGTTTCAGCTAATTTCTCTTAGTTTGCCTTAGTTTCCCTTAGTTTCAGCTAGTTTCGCTTAGTTTCCCTTAGTTTCCCTTAGTTTCAGCTAGTTTCGCTTAGTTTCCCTTAGTTTCAGCTAGTTTCGCTTAGTTTCCCTTAGCTTCCCTTTGTTTCAGATAGTTTCTCTTAGTTTCCCTTAGTTTCCCTTAGTTTCAGCTAGTTTCGCTTAGTTTCCCTTAGTTTCAGCTAGTTTCCCTTAGTTTCAGGTAGTTTTCCTTTAGTTTTCATCCTCTTAATACAAGGAACAAGGATATAAATAAGGAATTTTTTAGAAAATAAGTAAAAATAAGGAAAATTATTGAAAAATAAGTAAAATAAGAATATTAAGAAAACAATTAAGAGAAAAATAAGGAAAAAAGGAAGGATCGATGAGAGCCAGGAAGTGAAGGCGACGATGAGGAAAAAACGAAGAGAAAGGAAGGTTTGACGAGGGCCAGGGAGGCAAAAAAATTAAGAAAAAATAAGGAAAATTAAGGAAAAATTAATGAAAAATACTCTAGTTTTCCTTAGTTTCAGCTAGTTTCAGCTAGTTTCCCTTAGTTTCAGCTAGTTTCAGCTAGTTTCCCTTAGTTTGAGCTAGTTTCAGCTAGTTTCCCTTAGTTTCAGCTAGTTTCCCTTAGTTTCAGCTAGTTTCTCTTAGTTTCTCTTAGTTTCAGCTAGTCCAATGGCGCAACGGTTAGCGCCTGTGTTCAATACAGTTAAGGTTGGCTGCCCAGAGTTCATTTCTCGTCTCGGGCACACGCTGTTCTTTCTCTGCACGTGGCATCTGTTTACAGGGCTGGCCGCCTTGCCGTAATATAGCCTCAGTTGCTGACACGGTGTAAAACACCAATTTCCCCCCCCCCGCACACACACACACACACACACACGTGACGCCAGGATTTTGACTGAGTCAAAGCTGTAACGAACTTATGAAGTACATCTCCGATCAGTCACGGGAGAAACTCCAAGCCTTTGCATTCCTTGTAGGTCGAAGTGGGCGTATTTTTGAAATTGGACACTGTTATTACTGTTACAGCACTTACAGTACAGTATTTCATTATTAAATTAACGTACTGTACTGCACAATATTTTACTGTACTTATGTTTATTGATAATTATGTAGGGTATTGTGTTAGGATAGGTGTTTGGATATAAGTGTTTGCAGTACGTACTGTACTGTTATTATGGTACAGCTATGCTGTATGAACGTATGAACCGACTTACGTCGAAATTCTGTTTACGACGCCGCGTAAGAACGGATCAACGGCGTATGTCGAGAAAAACCTGTATTGCATTTTATTAGCAATGAACAATTGCTTGCGTGTGGCAGTTGTTTGATGTTCGCGCCACTTCGTCAAGTTGGATAAGAAATTATATATATATTGAAAGAGAGTGATCGAGTGTGTCATGAACCAGCCTGGTTCAAGGCCAGAAAACAGGGCCGAACTAGTAATGGAAACATTAAAGAGGGCAGTTGGTACCCTGAGGCGATACCAGGCTGAGTGGACAATAGGGGTAAATCTCCCTTTGTGGTAACTGAGCCTGGGAATCGAGGCTGTGTACGGAAGGGGGGACCGCAGTCACCACTTCACCAGTACCGGTGTAAATTGAAAGGCCGGTACACTCGGCCATGAGAACAGAGGTTGCTTTCTTTATCACCGACTGGACACCGGTGCTGATTGAGAGAGGTAGACTGAGTGTCGCGACAGTCGGAGGTTGATGTGGCCGACCGTGAGAAAGAGGAACGGTGGATGGGTATCCGAGTATAGCGCGGTGGGATGTAGTCCCTCTAGTCAAAGATCGATAGCGTCAGGACAAGTTCCATGAAATTCAGAGGGGCCACGTGGTCCAGTAGTATATAAGCTAGGACAGTATTGTAGCGGCCCGGTAGAGGCCCGGTGGCGCAACGGTTAGCGCCTGTCACCAATACAGTGAAGGTTGGCTGCCCAGAGTTCATTTCTCATCTCGGGCACGCTGTTCTTTCTCTGCACGTGGCATCTGTTTACAGGGCTGGCTGCCTTGCCGTGATAGTTGCTAGCATGGCGTAAAACAGTGGTTCTCAAAGTATGGTCCGCGGGCTTAAGTCAGGTGGTCCGCGGTTGACAGTCGTTATATGTCAGCAAAATGATGTTTAAAGTGATGCATTCCTCGCATTAACATTTTAATTACAAAGAACGAGGTATACGTAGTTTTATGTCATCTTACTTTTTATGTCATCTTACTACTTTTACAAAAAGACATTTAGTTTTGAAACAAATGCGGCAATTTAAATTTGAAATTCATAGTACAGACTGATTTTTAGGCCTTGGTGGTCCGCCATACTTTTTACTTAGGCCTTGGTGGTTCGCCATAGCTTTTACTTGCGTAAAGTGGTCCGCGGTCCGAAAAACTTTGAGAACCACTGGCGTAAAACGCCAACCCCCCCCCCCACCATAGTGCGAAATCGCCGCAAGGTGGAAGCACTTTCCTACTAAACAACAACAGCGACCCGGTGGCGCAACGGTTAGCGCCTGTCACCAATACAGTGGAGGTTGGCTGCCCAGAGTTCATTTCTCGTCTCGGGCACGCTGTTCTTTCTCTGCACGTGGCATCTGTTTACAGGGCTGGCTACCTTACCGTGATGTAGCCATAGTTGCTAGCACGGCGTAAAACACCAATACCCAATAGTGCGTAATCGCAAGGTGGAAGCACTTTCCTACTAAACAACGAGGCTTTTTCTCGTGGAGAATCAAAGAGGATTTTGTTGCTCCTAGTGTGATACATAGCAAACCTGTTGAAACCGCTACCTCTCTACCAGCCTGTTATTCTCTAAGTTGTGCGTCCACTGCCTCTGAGATTCGTTGAATGATGATCTTTGTCATGATCTTGCTCGGGATGGACAGGAGAGTTATTCCTCGCCAGTTGTTGCAGTCGCTAAGGGATCCTTTCTTTGGGATTTTGACGATTACTCCTCTGGTCCAGTCATCTGGGACTTGCTTCCCTTCCCATATTGCGGTAAATAGGGGTTGCAGGATATTGGCTGCCAGTTCTGGGTCAGCTTTGAATAGTTCAGCATTCAGATTGTCCTGGCCTGGTGCCTTTCTGTTCTTCAAGGACTTAATTGCTGTGATGATTTCCTGCTTCTCTGGTGGGGCGATGTTAACGTCTAGGTCCTCAATGGCTTCTTGTATGTCGGCTTCTTCGGAAGGTGGTGGTCTGTTCAGGACCTCTCTGAAGTGCTCAGCCCAGCGTGCTTCTTGTTCTCTCTCTGTCGTTAGCAGCTTCCCTTCCTTGTCCTTGACTGGGGCATCGTTGGTGCTGTGGAATTTGCCGCTAATTGTCTTGGTGATCTTGTACAGCTTTCCTTGTTCTCTTTTTCTTGCTGCTTCTTCGGCTTCATTTGCTAGGTTGTTCAAGTAGGCACGCTTGTCTGTTCTCGCCAAGCGTTTCAATTTCTGGTTCATCTCTCTGTACTGTAGTTTGAACTTCTCTTGCAGTCTTTCGGATCTGGTGCTAGTCACCTTCCTTTTTAGTTCTCTTCTTTCCTCTATCGCCTTCCACGTTTCTGGTGTTATCCATTCCTTCTTCTTAGTTCCTCTCAGTCCAAGACTCGTCTCGCTGCTTTTCTGGTACACTGTTCTCACAAGGTCCCATCTCTGGTTTCTTCTTTCTGCATCTGCCTCGCAAATTTCTGTCATGTCTGCAAGTGCCTGAAATCTGTTTTTCACTTGAAGAGTGAAGGCTTTTTTCAGTTTGGGGTCCTGCAATCTTTCCACATCAAAGCGTCTGTGTGCTGCTGACTTGCGTCCTGTACTTCGTAGTTTCATTTTAATGTCTGCTACAACAAGGTGATGGTCACTTCCAACATCTCTTCTCGCCCTGACGTCGAGCAGGGAACGTCTCCAGGAGCCGTTGATCATTAGGTGGTCGATCTGGTTACTGTCCCTACCATTGGGTGAGCACCATGTTAGTTTGTGGACATTGCGGTGAGGGAATAGCGTTCCTCCAATCACTATGTTGTACATAGTGCATAGCTCCACTAGCCTCTCTCCGTTCTCGTTCATGCAGCCACAACCATGTCTGCCCATAGCTCTCTCTACATGGGTGTTGTCGTTCCCAACTTTGGCATTCATGTCGCCCATCACAATCAACAGGTCATGGTGGGGTGCTGCACTTACTTCTGCCTGCAATTGATCGTAAAAGGTGTCCTTCGCCTCATCATCGCTGTCGTTGGTTGGTGCATAGCACTGGATCAAGGTCATGTTGCCATGTCTCCCTCTCACTCTGGCTGTAATCAGTCTGCTGTTGATCGGCTTCCACTCTATCAGGCACTTATCTATTCCTCTCCTCAGGATGATGGCTACTCCATCATGGTGTTGGTTGTCCTCTCTGCCAGAATACAGCACTAGCTGTCTCTCTGGTCTGGTCTTTACTCTTCCAGAGCCTGTCCATCTGCTTTCACTTACTCCAAGTATGTGTAAGTTGTAACGCCTCATCTCGGCCGTAATTTGTGTCAACTTACCAGTTTCATACATGGTGCGCACATTCCAGAAGCCTGTTCTGGTCTTGCATTTGGCGCTCAAGACTTCCATCTTCGTGCCAGTAGCTTCCTTTCGGCTTTCACTACTAACAGTCATACAAGGATCTTGCGATACCTCTGGGAGCCCATCGCACACATTAGTGGTAGTTTTCTCTGTCGCTGTTTCCGTAACATTTTTGTATTTTATGGGACAGGGTTGTTAGCCCTGTGCCCAACCCCCAACCTGGAGGACCAGGGATCATGTTTCGTCTGGTATCTACCCTTTGACCTGCCCGGCTTGGGTGACCCTGCCCGGTATAGCTCTCAGGGTCATCGACACACACAAGGCCCCCGACCTCGACAAGGTAATGATCCTCCGGGGGGACACTCGAGCATTACACACATGTAAACATTTTGCCTTCTTTCTCACTAGAATATAAACAGTTCAACAGCAAATAGAAACAAAAAAATACAATCTGAATAGTTTGCAGTCTCTCTTTTCTTGTGCTGGAGCTACTAACGATGATGGGACTGTAACTTGCATCTTTAAAGGAGGACTTGCTGTTTGTATGTCTGGAAACAGGTTAATCATTTTGTTTGTTGAATTTTTCCTGATATATTTATTTCTTAAATTCACTCCATCGCGGAGCAATGGTTTGAAAATATTAGCTTTAACTTGGACATGCTGCTCAAGTGTTAAAATATTGTCCCAATTTCTAACAAAACACTTAACCTCAGTGATCTCCTTTCCTATTCTTGTTTTTGAAATTATTGCATGCAGAATTCATTGTACTTGTGAAAGTTATTTTTATTCTTTACTTCCATGAAAATCAATTACAGTGTTTCTGCGGACCGTATTTTTGTTTCATGTGCATTCTAGTAACTACAAGTAGAAAGGAGATGAAAGTGTGAAACAGCAGTCCTACGACAAGACACAGAGTTTTGTGTTCTGGCAAGACGAATGGCTTCAAACTTCGGTAAGACATGAATTCCAGACTCTAGCAAGACAAGGACTTTCTATCAGAAGACATAGTTCCAAACTCTGTAGCCGCCTGCTGGTTCCACCCAGTCGACAAGGGCGCTGTTCGGGGAGTCAGACATTTTAAACATTCGCACATTAATTCGCAGTTTCATATTGTTCGTCTCATTATCCATTTTTAGTCACACTTTGAGGCCAGCTTTCGAGATAAAACTGGCAGTTATCTGCAAAGCGTGCACAGGTCCGTAAAGCTTGATGTCGAGTGGCATCGGCGACGGCCAGACCTCCGCCCTCGGCTCCTGGAGGAACCTACACTCCTGTAGGATATGCTCCTTGGTTTGTTTTGCATCTCCACAGGAGCACATTGAGGATAAAAGCAGATGTAGCTTCCGGTGAAGGTGGTGCTTTAGTCTGTTGTCCTGAAGTAGAAAATTGTCACCTATCTTATCTGGACAGGTAGTGGTAGCTGCGTGTGGTCTATACAAAGCTGTGGTCATCTCTGTTACACTGACTTTGTTTTCATCCTGCCGGTCTTCAGCAACTAGATTTGTCATCTGCTCATTGCCTTCAATACCGCAGTGTGAGGGTATCCACTACAGTACAATATAGACAACTGATATTTTTCAGTGCTGATATAAGATTAACTACCCAGTCATTGTTGGCGGCTTGTAGCACAAACAGGGCAATAGGAACATCCGTGAGTCTAAGCTTGCTTTGCTGCTGACACTGTTCACTGCTCATGTCAGGGCTTCAACTTGGGCTCTGTAGTTGGTGCAGGGGGAGCCTTTTAATATGAATACCGTTGGCCTGCGTCCATCGGGATATTGGATGTATACCATTTCGGATGGCTTCCGTCGCTAACCCATTTGTCTGAGCCTGTATCCATGCTTCTTGGTGATACTTTTATTCTAATATGAAAAACGGTGTTTATCCTTGGCTGAGAAATGGGGAATGGTGGTGCCGATAGCACCTATCTCTTCTGCATTGTTGACTCATGGCAATGTCCTTAACAGACTTGTACAGTGGTGCGACGAGAACTTTCTTGAGTTAAATGTAGACAAAACAAAAGAATTGAATATAGATTTTAGGAGAATCAAAGAGGATTTTGTTGCTCCTAGTGTGATACATAGCAAACCTGTTGAAACCGCTACCTCTTTTAGGTACCTGGGAACTGTTTTTGATTGCCTGCTTAAATGGACTCTAAACAATGAACACATTGTCAAATGTGGCCAGCAGAGAATGTACCTTTTGCGGAAGTTAAATAGTTTTTCAGTCAGCCAAGCAATTTTAGGCCGTTTCTACCAGTCTTTTATGAGAGTCTTTATCTTTTTCATTTGTATGCTGGTTTTGTAATCTATCTGTCCATGATAGGAATAGTTTAAATAGCATTGTTCACATCTGTTCTAAAATAATTGGGATCAATCAGAGGACCTGACTTCCTTCCTTGACCAACAAACTAGTTAGGAAAGCTTCCCGCATTCTGTCAATACCTGAACATGTGCTAAGCAGGGAATGTGTTTATTAAGTTCAGTAAACGCTATGCCATGCCAGTATGCGAAAGCAATAGGCATCTGAAATCTTTTGTGCCATCAGCAGTCCAGCTACTTAATCACCGATAAACTGTCAGCAGTGTGTGTGCGTGTGATGTGTAGGTGTGCATGGGAATGATTTTTTCTAAATATATATTGGAAACAGAGCACACCTCCCATTTAAATTGCCCATTGGGAAAGTTGGTTGTTATTATTATTAAAAGTATGAAGATAGTAATTTTATTGTCCCCACTCCCTCACTAAACCCATATGAATTTAAATTGCTATCACAAAATTAATACACACTCAGTTGACATATGTATATCCCTTGTTAAATTTGTATCATCTTTATTTACTAATATTCATGATAGAATTAGGTGTCAGATATACATGATCATAAGTTTAGTTCTGTACGGCTGACTAGATGCATCTCTGTTAAAGATATCAATGACATGCTTCCAAAGCAGATGCTGACCATTTAACCAAAGATAGCGTGTCTGCCGACCTGATCCAGAATTATATAGTTTCTCACTGTTTTGAGTAAGTGAGGACATCAGAAAAAATATATATCTCTCTCTGGCAAACAGATTTATTGTTTTATAGCAAACATCTGCACCACTGCCATGCATTTCATAGAGCCTTTGATTTGGTGAGCCTTATCACTTGTGGATGATATCACTTTAAACCCTGCTTCCTCAACAAGACCAACTGCCTGCCAAAAAAGTGTGAACAAAGTATCTGCAGTAACTGTGCGCCAAAGAAACCAATGCTTGTACTGATATTTGTAGTTAAGCCTACAATGTAAAATACTAATGCATGGGTAGCAGGGGTTGATGCCTGTACATCCTGACTACCAAAAACTCAACAAGTTCCCCTTAACGTTTATCAAAACTAGGTCACATTTAATTGTCATTTCGTCATGCAACAAGACGACAAAGCGTTGATGATGTACTAAACTCTCTGCTTTTTCTTCAAATCATCCAGCGAGTTCGTTTGAAAACCAGGCTTTGGATGATAAAAATTTTTATAATCTCTAAGGGTAGATTCCCCTGGAAGGCGAAGTATACTGTATTTCTTAGAGTATCATATGCTTTTTGGCTCCTGTGTGCAGTAAAATAGCCAATCTCAGCATCGTAGGATGCCATCTCATGCATCGAAAGGCGAATATTCAAGGGTCTAAATTTTAACCCTGCAGATGGCCCTTGAAGGTCCAGTTCTAAACTGATCAACGCTGCTCATTTTCCTACAAGTAAATATGATGGTCTGCCACTCTTTCACTCCTCATGTAATCAGTTTTGGCCTATTCTGGGGAGAAAATATAGTCCTGTAGAAACTGACCCTTTTGTAATTGGCTTGTACTGTGGGGAGAGAAAACCCGAAGATGTTAATATGTTTTTACACGACTTTGTAAGGGATATGACAAAATTACAGCAAGGGCCTGTGCAACTAGAAGTGTCACGACCAACAGTTGGACATGCGCATTCTTTCCAATAACAAAACACGAGATCACTTCAGGTTGGGAGGTCCAAGTAATTATTATACACCAAAACTTCAAAAATAAATAGCAATACACGAAACTTCCAAATTAAGCAGTTTGAACCATACACTTCCCTCGTACACAACGATATCAGAGTTACACTAGCATACACCAAATATTATGAAATGCAGATACTAAGACCGCACGCAGGCTGGTCTACAGCAGTTCCAAAACTGCAACTTAAATCACAATAACAGTTTTACACAGCAACAAGTTATCACACTTATCTGTTCACTAAATCATAAGGCAAAAATCATAATCATAACTGCAGTTAACCATCCTGACATGGCATGAACTCTATGAATGTAAAACTCAAGTCAACTATTTGACACAGCCAGCAAGAAAACACAGTCAAGTGGCTAGGATACTCAGGTTGCACATCAAATCACGCTAGCACCTACAATACTGAGGGTGCACATTCTCACTCATGCACGGGAAAAGGTGATAACCACATCTACAGAGGTAACAACCCCCTTACCGTCACAAGAAGGTATCCCTCAGTGTGTACAGATTAATTTGTCTTGTTTTATCAGTGATGCACCAGCTTGCGCATTTGTAAAGCAAGTGAAAGGTCATTCACGATATTATGGCGTGTGAAAAGTGTGTACAAAAAGGATTTTAGGATGGAAAGGTTGTTTACCCTGAGCTTGGCTGTTCCCTCGAACGGATGCTCAATTTGATGAAATGTGCTTTTCAAATCACAAAACTGGAGAATCTCCTCTCAGAACTCTTAGGAATGGTTTCACAGTTTCCATTAGATTATATGCATTTAGTGTGTCTTGGAGTTATGAGAAGGTTGCAGATGAAAGAGCGTGAATAACGAGAGTGAGTGAGGAAAGTTTTCACAATGCGTGTATGGATAACATAAATTATTTGCAGTTCACCTATTCTTTCTTCACTGATCGATACCAACACAACCAGGTACGGAGTGTAAGAAGTCTTTTTGCGTGTTTATTTTTTCAGCAACCGAACCATCAAAAGGGGGTTCAACATATAGAAGAAAGAAAAAGGCAATACACCATTTAACGTCGTACATTGCCACCATGGCAGAAACCTTGCAGTTTGAGAAAATCCTTCCTCTCAGTAATATTCTGATAGATCGTATGACACGATTTATTACAGATAAAAAGGTAAACCATCATAAAGCCAGTAACTATAAGGCTCTAAGGTCATAGAGGAACAAGTTTTGTAAATAGTTGAAACATGCAGAAAATGAAAACAGCATGCCTGAGATCAAATTTAAAACCAGGTACGCAGTGTAAGAAGTCTTTTTGCGTGTTTATTTGACATTATAGATTTTAAAATGACCTTGGAGGAAAAAAATTCTTAAATGTTTAAGATCTAATGTTTTATAATTTTTGAAATGACTTTTTTTCTCTTTTTTTTTTTAAATCGCAAAAGGAAAGAAGCGTTTGCACGAAGAGGTATGTTCCTTATGTTTCTTCTAATTTTATTTACCTTATATAATAGGTTGAAATATGTACATGTATAATGTCTTTTTTTTATAAAAAAAATTAGTGGTTTAGTAGTTACTAAGCATACACATATGGTGCCTATACACGTTAATTAAGGCTTTTTAAAAAATTATTTGCAGTATGATAGCGACGGCAGTGTCGACGATCGAGGCTCACCTGAAAGGGCTTGTACGTACAATACAGAACGTTTATTTAACTTATATATACTCTAAAGTAAATATAATACTTATTTATTAATTCCATGTCTAAATTCAATATTTCATTTTATTAGTAATGAAATTAGTAATGAGTTTGCGTGTGGCAGTTGTTTGATGTTCGCGCCACTCAACCAAGTTGGATAAGGCATTATATATGGACGCTGGGGGGGGGGGGGATATTTTTCATTCGCATTTTATAATTTTAAAAAATTGAAGTTTATAGCTAGAGCGAGAAAATAATTAAAAAAACAGATGAAAGAGCGTGAATAACGAGAGTGAGTGAGGAAAGTTTTCAGAATGCGTGTATGGATAACATAAATTATTTGCAGTTCACCTATTCTTTCTTCACTGATCGATACCAACACAACCAGGTACGGAGTGTAAGAAGTCTTTTTGCGTGTTTATTTTTTCAGCAACCGAACCATCAAAAGGGGGCTCAACATATAGAAGAAAGAAAAAGGCAATACACCATTTAACGTCGTACATTGCCACCATGGCAGAAACCTTGCAGTTTGAGGAAATCCTTCCTCTCAGTAATATTCTGATAGATCGTATGACACGATTTATTACAGATAAAAAGGTAAACCATCATAAAGCCAGTAACTATAAGGCTCTAAGGTCATAGAGGAACAAGTTTTGTAAATAGTTGAAACATGCAGAAAATTAAAACAGCATGCCTGAGATCAAATTTAAAACCAGGACATTCATTTATCTTTATTCATAATCAACTCTAAACTGTTGCCAAAACATCTCTTTAAAAAGTTACTGATTGCTATTAATGACAACATTTATCATCAAAAGACTTGGTCTCTTGGCCTTTTGAATGTGTGCTGGCGTTTCCCTATCAGATACATTGAGATTGAAATACTGAGGGTGCACATTCTCACTCATGCACGGGAAAAGGTGATAACCACATTTACAGAGGTAACAACCCCCTTACCGTCACAAGAAGGTATCCCTCAGTGTGTACAGATTAATTTGTCTTGTTTTATCAGTGATGCACTAGCTTGCGCGTTTGTAAAGCAAGTGAAAGGTCATTCACGATATTATGGCGTGTGAAAAGTGTGTACAAAAAGGATTTTGGGATGGAAAGGTTGTTTACCCTGAGCTTGGCTGTTCCCTCGAACGGATGCTCAATTTGATGAAATGTGCTTTTCAAATCACAAAACTGGAGAATCTCCTCTCAGAACTCTTAGGAATGGTTTCACAGTTTCCATTAGATTATATGCATTTAGTGTGTCTTGGAGTTATGAGAAGGTTGCAGATGAAAGAGCGTGAATAACGAGAGTGAGTGAGGAAAGTTTTCACAATGCGTGTATGGATAACATAAATTATTTGCAGTTCACCTATTCTTTCTTCACTGATCGATACCAACACAACCAGGTACGAACCAGGTAAGAAGTCTTTTTGCGTGTTTATTTTTTCAGCAACTGAACCATCAAAAGGGGGTTCAACACATCGAAGAAAAAAAAAGGCTATACATCATTTAACCTCTTACATTGCCACCATGGCAGAAGCATTGGAGTTTGAGGAAATCCTTCCTCTAAGTAACATCTTAATAGACCGAATGCATCGATTTTTTACGAAACATCAAAAGGCGGCTCCCACCACAGACGTAAGAGAAAGGCTATCCATCACCTCACTGGTTTCATTGAAACTATGGCAGCAGGCTTGACATTAGAAGACATCCTGCCATTAAGCTTACTTCTTATTGAAAACATGGACAGGTTTATCAAATCTAAAAAGGTAAACCATCATAAAGTCAGTAACTATAAGGCTCTAAGGTCATAGAGGAACAAGTTTTGTAAATAGTTGAAACATGCAGAAAATTAAAACAGCATGCCTGAGATCAAATTTAAAACCAGGACATTCATTTATCTTTATTCATAATCAACTCTAAACTGTTGCCAAAACATCTCTTTAAAAAGTTACTGATTGCTATTAATGACAACATTTATCATCAAAAGACTTGGTCTCTTGGCCTTTTGAATGTGTGCTGGCGTTTCCCTATCAGATACATTGAGATTGAAATAATCGGTGGGCTTGGCCAGCCACAAGTCTAAGTTGGCCTCAAATCAGTGACTTTCTGCTCCATAGTAATGCGCACTAACCAAAGCCTCAAGGAAATATTTAGTTACAACACATTTGGTCCCCAGAAGAATAAGCATTTGATGAAATGTGCTTTTCAAATCACAAAACTGGAGAATCTCCTCTCAGAACTCTTAGGAATGGTTTCACAGTTTCCATTAGATTATATGCATTTAGTGTGTCTTGGAGTTATGAGAAGGTTGCAGATGAAAGAGCGTGAATAACGAGAGTGAGTGAGGAAAGTTTTCACAATGCGTGTATGGATAACATAAATTATTTGCAGTTCACCTATTCTTTCTTCACTGATCGATACCAACACAACCAGGTACGGAGTGTAAGAAGTCTTTTTGCGTGTTTATTTTTTTCAGCAACCGAACCATCAAAAGGGCTCAACATATAGAAGAAAGAAAAAGGCAATACACCATTTAACGTCGTACATTGCCACCATGGCAGAAACCTTGCAGTTTGAGGAAATCCTTCCTCTCAGTAATATTCTGATAGATCGTATGACACGATTTATTACAGATAAAAGGTAAACCATCATAAAGCCAGTAACTAATTTAAGGCTCTAAGGTCATAGAGGAACAAGTTTTGTAAATAGTTGAAACATGCAGAAAATTAAAACAGCATGCCTGAGATCAAATTTAAAACCAGGACATTCATTTATCTTTATTCATAATCAACTCTAAACTGTTGCCAAAACATCTCTTTAAAAAGTTACTGATTGCTATTAATGACAACATTTATCATCAAAGACTTGGTCTCTTGGCCTTTTGAATGTGTGCTGGCGTTTCCCTATCAGATACATTGAGATTGAATAATCGGTGGCTTGGCCAGCCAAGTCTAAGTTGCCTCAAATCAGTGACTTTCTGCTCCATAGTAATGCGCACTAACCAAAGCCTCAAGGAAATATTTAGTTACAACACATTTGGTCCCCAGAAGAATAAGTAGTCTTTCTTCTTTTAGAAATTGTAAATTCAGTTATATGAGAACATCGAGATTATGAAATTCTCATACCAACGGTCTACCATTTTTCCAGACTCCAGCACAAGAGTCTGCGGAGGAAGGATGCCAGAAACAAGGAAGGGGGACAAACAAGGAAGAGGGACAAATTGCCCCCCTGCAACCACAGGCAGGAGGCAACCACAGGCAGGCCGGCTCACGGAGCATGATAAGAGCAGTCTTTCTTCTTTTGGAAATTGTAAATTCACTTATATGAGAACATTGAGATGATGAAATTCTCAGACCAACGGTCTACCATTTCCCAGAGTCCAGCGCAAGAGACTCCAGAGCAAAAGACTCCAGCGCAAGAGATGGAGCCCGAGCAGGAAACACGAAATGACCTGTGACTTCTGCTTGCTGTCATCCAGTTTTTGGTGTTAAATCTCTTGTTAAATCTTTTGTGTTAAAGACTCAAATTAATCATAAACTGAAGCGTTACCGAAGAAAGTTACGAGCTGTGCAACAGCTATTTGGTTTTCTCCAAACTATATCTGAAGGATTATCGTTGGAGGACTTCTTAAAACTTAGTCTCATTCTCCATACAGAAACTAATAAATTTCTAATTGCCGAAAAGGTAAAACCATCATAAAGAAAAAGACACGATATGAAAGCTTCCTGGAAGACAGGAGGAGCCCTGTACATACACAATACAGAACGTTTATATAACTTATATATACTCTAAAGTAAATATACTATATATTTATTAATTCCAACCATGTCCAAATTCAATGCAGATTAGATACCTTCGATCGATTACCGAAGATCTACCAGAAGAAGCGGTGTTATTTAGGTAGGTGGATGACTGTTTAGTCAAGCAAATTGTTACTTCATATATGGATTATTTAGGTAAATGAATGACAGCAAAAGTCACAATGTATTGAACCTGTGACTTTTTTTTTCAGCCTCTAGTTTAATGTTTATGTAACCATTCGTTTCAGTTTCAATGTTATTTTTGTTCAAGTTGTTCTCATTTCATTGTCATTTATTTTCAAAATGAATGGATTGCATTTGTGTGTGTGTGTGGGGGGGGGGTGTGTAGATACAGGGATTTAATGCATATGTGGTCCTTTGGCCGCCTTAAAAATTCTTTAATGTTTTAGACCTAATGTTTTATAATTTTGAAGTGACTTTTTTCTCTTTTATTTTCAAAATAGTGATGGAAGGGAAAAGAAGAAGAAAAAGAAGTAAGTTCCTCATGTTTCTTCTGATTTTATTTACCCTATCCTGACGACTGTGTTTACTTTGCATGCTTGGGAGTAGTGTTAGCTCAGGAAAAGCATTTTATGTTGCTTTTGCTTGCTTTGTGACAGTTTTATTTTTTATTTCCCTATAATTTTAAAATTTAAAAATAGTCTGGAACGGGACAATAATCTTAATAGCGGCGAGTGGAATTTGGCTAAAGCGGACTGGCCTGCTTTTCAGACCATCTGCTGCACCCGCCTTCTCTGAAACTCCACTTTTAATTTTGAGGTTGGGGACTTTGGCAATGATCCTATGTAACATCCTGCCAAAGTCTTCACCTCAATTTTGACTGAAATCGCATCAGAGACAATCCCTACACGGAGGCATTGAAATAACCACCCACGGGTGCCTTGGTTCACAAAGGAATGTAGGGTGGCCTAGCGCGCTAGAAAGAAGGCCCAGCGCAAAGCTTTTCGGCAACCTACTATTGAAAACATTATAAATTTTAAAACAAGGAGAGGAAGGCTGTGTTTACTTTGCATGCTTGGGAGTACTGTTAGCTCTGGAAAAGATAAGGGAGGCAAAAGCAGTATTTTTAATTATTTGCAGAGAGATAAGACGAGCAAGGGGAAACCAGTCAGGGACGAGAAGAGGAGCCCTGTACATACAATACAGAACGTTTATATAACTTCTATATACTCTAATGGAAACTCTAGTTAGTAGCGAACGTTTTCAGAATGCGTGTATGGATAACATAAATTATTTGCAGTTCACCTATTCTTTCTTCACTGATCGATACCAACACAACCAGGTACGGAGTGTAGGAAGTCTTTTTGCATCTTTTTTTTTTCAGCCCAAGCAAGCTCCAGAGGGAGAAGCTATCAAAATACAAGAAAAAACAACTTCCGTCTACTTCAATACCTCTTTAGCATCATGCAGGACCTCACAGGCATATTTGTGCACAAATGTGACGTCACAAGTGTTCCAGTCACAAGACCGGGCACATTGACAAGAAGACTGCCTTTGTGTATGTGTGCCCGTGTGCATGTATCAAACAAACAAGTTGTAATAAAAGAAAAAAGGTTGGAAACCAGACTAAAGTAGTACAACGCCCTCATATAATGATGACGTCTGCCACAGATTTTCAGTGGCATGCCACATAACTGTGCCCAACGTCACTGGAATGCAACTGACAAAGATATCAACATGGATCCCACTCGAATCCCCTCCATGCTTCTGGAGTCGCAATGCCATTGTCAGTTAGCAGACAGCGGCCTGATTTGGGATGGTGCCAGGTAAGGACCTCGTAAAGACCTTTCATGCATTTGTAAGGACCTAAGTGATAGTCATCAATGCGTTAGTTTTTCTCATGTACGGTCTGAAAGAGGTATTATTTATGAATCTTTGGTCTTCTCTATTTTCTGAAATACATGTATTACTATTCTAGTAATAAATAATCAATGAGTTAATTTTGATGCCTATCTGGCGTATTTAGATAACTTTAAAAGTTTGTAACGTGCTGATAACATACACCATTAATGTTAATGTTCCAAGTTTTCTAGAAATCTAAGTAATAATAATTGCAAGACCTTAAAGCCATTCTTTGGTGTAATACAAAAGTCAGTTCATGTCTCTCTCTCTCACACTCAAAAGAGAGAGAGATAGAGCTATGCACAATACTAGAAGATCAAGGCTCTGGTTCAAGAAAGAGATAAATATCTAAAGACCTTTTGAAAGAAGAGTGCATTTTTTGCGAATACGGAGGGGCAACTAGTGTAGTACAGATGTGTAGACCAAATTTTTTTAAAATTAAGGTGACTGCAAAAATATGCTCTATCCCATAAAACATAAAAGAAAATTTTTACCTCAGCTGCCTGCCCTTAACTGAAGATGAGGATAATAACGATGTCACAGTTTTTAAATTCAGTTTCTTGTAAGTCTCTTTTTTCCATCAGAAAATAGGTGATGAACTGGTTGCGGGGGGTGGGGGGAGGGAGGGGGAATTAGCACACAGTTTGGTATACAGAGGCTGATACAGTGCAGCAAAAAAGCTGGATAATCCAAGGTGATTTTCCAAAAATGAATAAAACATCTATACAGCTGTTCAGCATGCCAAATTCCAACGAAGAAACGTAGCTACACAATTCTGCCATAATAATACAGTAAATTCCAGAAAATTCACAGGCCACAGAAACGCAGTTGTCACCTCCTTGAAATATCCTAGCATTTAGTTTTGTTCTCTCTGCTTTCTACCCCGACTCTTTCTGCTGCTGCTTTTTTCGATGATGTTATCTGAAGCCTCCATCCACCCATTGTTCTTCTGTACAGCTTCTGAAGATAATAAAAAATGGGAAAATTGGGATTTGTAAATTAAAGGCCGAAGTCGAAATGGGCGTGTTTTCAAATGGTTTCGCCCGTGCGAGGGAAGGTAGGAGTACACGATGGTGTACCAGCGGTCAGTCTTCTTCGTTTCCCTAAGTTTCTGCTAGTTTCCCTTAGATTCTGCTATTTTCCCTTAGTTTCTGCTAGTTTCCTATAGTTTCCGCTAGTTTACCTCCGTTTCCCTAAGTTTCTGCTAGTTTCCCTTTGTTTCTGCTAGTTTCTCTTAGTTTCCCTTAGTTTCTGCTTGTTTCCTTCAGTTTCCCTTAGATTCCCTTAGTTTCTGCTAGTTTCCCTTAGTTTCTGCTTGTTTCCTTTAGTTTCCCTTAGTTTCTGCTAGTTCCCTTAGTTTGCTAACGTAGTTGTAGTCATCATTAGCCTAAAGATTACCTATATCTTGCAAGCTGTCGTTTGATGTCCTTCTCATCAATGTGTACTGGTCGCAATTCAGCAAGGTGTTCAATATTCCATCTGAATGACCCTCCCTTTTGAAAGCATTTTAGTTTGATGAAAAATGTTTTTAAAGCACACAAAAATACAAAAGGTAATTATTACATTATGTGCTACATCTTCATGTAAGCAACACAACAGATTGATCACCTATCTGTAAATAAAAATCAGATTTCATTAAAGCTTTCATTCAGACATTTGCTCATCGCATTATCTGGCTTCTCTGTGAAATAAAAATATAAGAAATGAAACTGACAGCATGACACAGAAGCACAGCATCTGATTATAATGTCTACTTGTGGACCAACAGTAAATGTACATATCCCCTAGAAGACAGCATTAAGAAAATATATAGACCACTATCATTACACAAATTTCCTTACTCAAGCTTTGCTATATAAACCTAACATTTTGATTGCTAAATATGGCTAAAGATGTAGGTCTGTGAATGTTTATGAAAAAGACATTATGCTCAAATCAAATAATTCAATTAAAATGGCAGCAACCTCATCAAAGACTCCTTCAATAGTCTTGACCTATGTTTTTAACGATCAAATCCTTCTGACCTCAGTACTTGATGGTGTGGATACTGTGTGAAGCAATCCAGGACTGAACATGGGGAAATGTAGGCGATCAGATCCTATTTCAAATGGGTTATGTGAGCAGTGACGACTCCAAGAGCTGCTGTCAGATGACACTGATGAGGGTGGAGACATCTCATGATTTGGTCTATACTTCTGTTGTATAGTCTCTTCTTTCCTAATATTTTACAAAGGAAGTTGGAAAGAATAACAAATTTTTATACATCACCATTCACATATCTGCTTACATGTACACAAACAATAAATATCATACAGATAATGTTCTTTCTCAATTCATTTATACTGTCGTTGTAACAACAAGACCCTAGTTGGTAAAGATAATACAGCCCAAAGGGTACTTTGTACACAGAGTAAATAATAAACCCTTTTGTGCAAATGCCATTCAAATATTTCTCACCTTATTGGTGTCTTAAAAATCTCATGCCTAGAAGTCTCTCCATACTTCACATGGTTTGTTCCATCATCTTTTTTTAAGAAACCTGTAGTCCTAACATTTGCTACATATGGACTGGCAGCCATCATGTTATTTGTACCATCTTTAGAACTTGGAAACAATGTATCTTTTGTCCTTCTGGTGTAAGGACTGGTAAGAGCTTGTCGAAGGTATGCATCAGAATGCAGACTGCTTCCACAATTCAGAAGACTGTGGGGCACTTGCCTGGGGCTCGGATGGTACGCCCCTTCTTTTATACCAAGTCTGGATAATGTCCTGATACCTTCAGCACTGTGGCTCTGAGCATGTACATTCAAAGGAAGAGGATGGACATCATCTGGTGAAGCAGGCATCTTTCTTCCTGCCAACTGTTGTTGTTTTGCATCACCATGAGGGAAGGGACTAGGATCAAAAACAGAGTCTAAACACACATCTTTCAAAGACATCTTTGACTGATGTTTGTTCATCATGGATGTTTTCAAGGGAGTATTTTGATTCTGAGTAAGTAGTTTGAGTGACCAAGTGTCAGCTCATCATTACCCTCTTCAAGGGGCGGTCTTTTTCCTGCTGTTTTCACGTCTGCATGCTAAATAATGCTGCTGCCCTTCTGCCCATCAAGGATACATTCTGAACTTTGAATCCAAAATTTTCTCTTCTCCCACTATAAGCTTCAAAATAACCTGATCTCAAATATTTATGTTGAAAGATAGATATATGCTGTCATTTTTAGTCCACTTGGATTCTGCAAAAGAATTATAACAAAATTATTGTTAAAATTTGTTTAATCTAAAATCATCCATAATTTTGTGGTTCAATGTTTTAATTCTGTGACAATGGAGTGATCTAGCTTTCTTTTTTAATTTTGGACTGATTCTTGAAACTTTTGAGGTTCACTGGCTTGAATGCAAAACCAGTGAATTCCATTCACACACATTCTACTTTCCCCTCTAGCTCATCACTGTCTCAGTGGAAGAAATACATTCATCTACTGCTCTATTTCTGCTATGCCATCCCTGAAAAATAATGAACAACAAACATGGCTGTTTACATCAATTTTTACATAACTCCTAAACTGAGGCATAATAATAATAAACACAAAATTTGTAAAGCGAATACTCACACTCCTAAGAAAGCATGCACACCCCCAAACAGGAAACTATCAACCATAAAGTAACAAGCAGAACTGCATGAGTTAAAATGGTTCAATCTATTACTAATAAACACTGTAATCAGAAATTAATTTAAAATCCAAGCATCAAAACTATAAACACCACGCTCAGTGGGTAATTGCTCATGCATCTAATACTTGTTTCTTAACGCATTCCCTTCTGGACTTTAGATTCTGATTACGATGATACATCAGCAAGTAAAGAAACACTGTTATCGAAATGAGATGTCTGATTAAAACAGGAATGAGGAGATTTAAACTCTACTTACACTAACACTTTGACTGACACGCACATTCAAACGATTCATTGTCTTCACAATGACAAATGTATTTTCAAAAGTTTCCGTCTAGCAATGAACAGCAAGAAAGGCATGATCGACGACTCGAAAAACAATCGATAAACATTTGATTCCTTAAATATTTTAAGTCTCAGCACACTGATTCAGTTAAATCCCTACTTTTCTTCCTCATGTTCTGTATATGATATGTGCCCCAACTTGCTTTGAGAGGAGTAACGTCCATTCGTTCAAACCGCCGATTGCAACTCAATATTACGTCACTTCCGTTCGCTTGTGATGTACAGCGACAAGATTCGAAATAATTTATATATAATTATATAATAATTTTGATAGATATATATGTAGAATATATTTAATATATTAAAGCCTTTCTTTTATAAAGAGGATAATAATATAAAAATTTAGCATAGAAGAATATTTCTTGAGCTCGTCAGTCATAAACAAAAATGGCAGAAGCTGGAGGGAAGCCCAAAGTATCGAATGCCAGAGAAACATTAGACAGTACGCTCTTTCCTACTTTTCATAAATAAATATATCTTTTATTTTGCATGTAACTCTCAAAATGTTTATTGTTTTCGGCACAAAAGTAATGGTTCTGTGTTTAAATTTTTTTGCTTGACGTTTGGTTACCGTCTTCCTACGATCCATTTAGTTTGTCGTGTCGCGCAGTACCAAACCAACAACAACCTATACACAAAGTTTCCATTCATATTACTCAAAACATCTAAACATTAGCATTAATCAGCGAAAATTTTGCTTTATGTTCTGTGCAGTCCTTGCCGAAATATCCAAATTGTTGAACACCGGCTTGGACACAGATACCCTAGCCCTGTGTGTCAGATTGTGTGAGAATGGCATCAATCCTGAGGCTTTGGCGCTGGTTATTCAAGAGTTGAGGCGAGAATCTGCTGCAATTAAAGTATGTACCTAGTCTATTTCATATTTAACAGCGGCGGCATAGATGCATCACTACAGTGCTGCAAAGTCTTTCATAATAATGCATGAGATAAAATTAATCTTAAATAAATAATTTTGTTTAGATTAAATTTATTAAAATGTTTATTTCTCTCTCTCTCTCAGTGGTTTTCCATTTCAGTTTTATTTGCCTCTCCAATTTTTTTCTTTACAGGCATCTGAGTCATCCAATTTATCATGAAGAAAGGAGAATGCTAAAATACAGGAGAAATATAGTGTCAGTTTTGTTATTAACCCATTTTTTTTTTTATAAGTTAACTTAATCATATCCTAAGGACCTTTCTTGTAACAGGCTTTGAATTTATATTCTCAGCATGCAAGATCTGGTAATCTTTATCACTTTGGCACATCAGTATTGCTGTTGTTACATAAATGATTAAGTTACCTGCTTAGCTAAGACACCCTCTGCAGCAATGTGTGTAGAATGTACCTGCTTCTATAAAAAAAACAACAAAGAAAGCATCATTTTAGAGTGGAAGGCAGTATTTGGTAGCACTATCTGTGTGTGTGTGTTTATATTTTTTGAAAGAAATATTGTCACTAGGAACTGGTCCAAGATGATCTGAGCTGATTGAAAAACTTATCAAACCCCGAACAAAAAGCTCATAGTTTGAGGCTCCCACAAAAAAGAAAAAAATAATGTAACTCTTGCTTCTCATTGTTATGAATGTGTGTGATTAATAAGTGTTGGTGTTTGAAATCTATGCACATTTTAATTAGTAAATTTTTAAGTTGATAAAGGAATGCTGTAATGTTTCATAAATACTGTAGTCATAAAAAAAACAAAGAGAAAATAATGTGGAATAGACTATAATTGCTGTTTCCATTTTTTTTGGTACTGTACATGATGGTGTTTTTGTCAACTTTCACTAATGAAATACTTGTTACCAGGACTTTAAAAGTCAACTGCCCTGAGTTCATATCCCATCTTGGGAATACTGTTTTTTCTCTGCATATACTTGTTTGTAGAACTGTAAAAAAAGTCTTAGTTGCTAGCTTGTGCATGCGCGCACACACACACATGCATTCAGCTTATAGAAATGCTGGATATCTATTTTTAACATAAATCTAGAATGGCAGTGTGAGACTGATCATATGTTTTTCATACTTGTGATGGAGACCTGATGGAATGCTTGTGTTAGTAGTCTCATAGGTTATTTAGTGCATCCAATGCAAGAAATAAATTATTCTATAAAAAGATGTAATGCTGTTGGAGTTTGATTTTTTTTTGGTTTTGTTATTCTTGAAAGCTTAGAGCAGCTTTACTCAAGAGGAAACCTTCAAATAATTTTCAGGTCAGCGAAAAAGTTATCCTCCGTTCAAAGTGTAATAATCCAAGTCATTTCTACATTTATCATTCCCCTGACACAAATGGGACATTGGATTTATGGCAACATGGGCCACCAGTCTAAACAAAACTAATTGATAAGTAACTTTGTAAAGAAGTATCTTTACCATGCTAGTTGTTGCGCTGGTGCTGTGAAATATTACCATCAGTACTGTTTGCAGGCAAGTGCAAGCATCTTGCTGTAGATATTTTATAACTATTTTTTTCCCTTCAGTCACAATCTATTGCAGCACACCCAGCAGTATCTCATGAAACTATTAATAGAGTTCTAAAGACTACTAGTGGAGATAGGCTGGTACTCTGTGAATCATGCTTTTAATTTCTGGTGTGATTTGTAATTTAGGCGTGTGTCTTTCAAATTTTTTTAAACAGAGTAAATGGGAATGTACAACAGATCTTAAAGGGAGAGAATATTCATCAGTTTATCCTTGTCTCTACATTTTCTGCTTTTCTTTTTCTCGTGTCATTCTCAGTGGCTGAGTTATATGCCAGTGTTTAACACAATCGCATTTTTAGGCATACAAGCCAACACTCACCCCACCCCCACCGCCAACTTTCATGCACACACACTCACTGTTTGTGTACTCGTGTGTCTGAAATTTAAGCCAGACAGAGCGAAATTGCTGGACGTTTGCCGCGTCAGCTGTTACTGCGAACCGCCCAATCCGTCGTTTACACACGTAACCCTAAATGCTTCTTGTATCGCGTGGAAGGTGTGCTTTTGCAGACTCTGGTAGCTTGTAAGTGGCCACACACCTTGTCACAGGTACCTGCAAGTCGTAAGGTAAGTGGTGCACCCTACATCTGATGCCCCTCCGCTGTAAAGCCGGCGAGACAAATGCAGAAATTGACAGAAATGTTCTTGCTTACCAAAAACTCAAAAATTGTAACAAGCGTAAATTTGACGTTTCTTTATACAGTGTTGATAAACGAGGAACCTCATCTGCCAGCTGTCTGGTTCAGATCCGGCAACAAAGTGGAAATGGCTTTTTTTACAATTACTTGGAGCACCTTCCTGTTCTGGGCGGCACTGATCATGTGAGTAGACTGCTTTCCAATAATAATTACAAGGATATCTCAGCGCTCCACCCACTCCGTGCATTTCGACCATGTCGGTCCTCGACTGATATTTCAGAGAGAAATCAGTTTCGGTGCTCAGACATTTGCCTGGCACCCGATCACTAAGAACAGTAATGACAACACAGAATTTTTTTGTTTAAGTATCAGCCATTGAGTATGGCATTGCTGAGTCAACAGCATCGACAACATAGGAAGCTGATGTGGCGAAAAAAGTAAAAGCAGTAACATATTTTTAATTTATGTTTTTAGTTTGTATAGTACTGTAATGATTAACTTGTATTTTTTCAAGGAAACATATTTAAAACAAACCATTTTGAAAAAAACATATGCTTCAGAATACAGAGAATAATACAAGGTATGTGTATGATAGTAAGCTTTGGGTGGGTGCTGGAGCCGGTTAAAGACATTTACCTTATTTCTTATACCCGACACTCGACTAGCCTACCAGAAGTGATTGCGGTCGAGTTCTGAGATATCATTGTATAGAGAATTGATGCAACACACCTACCTCATCGTGGAGGGCCACGGGCCACCTGCACTGAGAACACTTTGCACAAAGAGCCATCTACCAACCACAGATGATAGGATGGAGTGTGTGATGGTCTCTTCCATGTGCCTCCTGTCTCCGTGCGACGTCTGCCACCGTGTGGGAATGAGTTGTGATCATTCATGCGGGTCGGAATTGTGTTCGTATGGAGGTATCTCTGGTGTCATGGCTATGGAAGGTGTGATGTTGATTGTGTGTGATTTTAAACCCTTTGCTTCCTTACAGAGCTGAGACAACTGCCCTGTGGGATAAAGTAAGCCGTGAATTATTGTACGCACTAAGAATTGAGATGTGATGGTGGTGAAGGGGATTGTCGGAGCCTGAGATTGTTTTGTTTTGTTGGTGGTGGCTATCTGATAAGCTTTGTGGTGTGTTGTGTGTGTGTTTCGGGTGTGCCTGCACGCATTTATCGCTTGTTGTATGGTTCCTCCATTTTATGTATTCGCTAGTGTATATTTTATGTGTATCTACTGTTATAAACAGATTGCACTCTCAAATCTTGACTTCGACAAAGGAAGCCACACTATTTCCAAGAGTGGAGGCACTTTAGACGTCAAATGCGACGTTTATTTAATTATGTGACTATGAAATAACAATAACAAAATTGAATTCAAGAGTTTCTAAATGCAATAGGTAATTTTACTCCCTCCATTTTTTTTCTAGAATATCTGTGGGGTAGTAATGAACGTCTTGAATTCAGCTTAACCGTTTCTGTATTTTTACTTTATAAGATTCAATTTATAGTATGTTTATCTTTGTCAGTTTTCTTTAACAGTTCTCGGTTTTATCAAATTTATTGTTCTACCGATCACACTACTTCATGTACTTGTTGGCTAAGAGTATGACCTTGTGTTGCGATAGAGCCATATGCAGTTGTATTTTATTAGTTACTGTTCAGTATGATGTATTTTAAAGTATGCTGAAGATAATAAAATATCCAAAATATCTGTGTTATCCAACTCCGACAAGTCAAAACGCTCTTTAAACCTTACTTTGAACAGACTGCGATAAAAGTGAAAATGATGGTCCTGGTGTTCTAACAGCAGGTGAGAATCTGAAGTACTTCGGTGAAGCCGGAGGCAACTAAGAGCAGCAGTGAAGTTGAGTGAGAAGCGGGTGGAACATCTTCAAACTGTTTGATGTTAACCAAGATCATCTTAGAAAGTCAGAGATACCGCCGTCTTCGAGGCTATAGACAGCGACTGTAAAGTAGAACAACAGCTTTCTTGTAGCACAATTTCAAAGCGCTTGTCACTAATACAGTAATTCGTAGGCAGTAGTCGATCTCGCATCCCGCACACTTTCTCTCTGGCTGTGCACTTGTGTTATTAGACTACTTTAGGTTGATGTCCGCCTCTGTTGCTGTAATCATTAGCAGATAACTGAACTATATCAGGTTAGATGTTGTATACCTATAATTCTTTCAAACTTACGGTATACATGTTTCTGTGCTGAAACAACGAACTACACTTTACGATAGGACTGGCTGAAACAATCGGAGAGAGAATCTTAAAGTGACTACATATTAAGAGACTAATTTACCGGACCAGATATACATTTATTGGAGAATTCTTGAAACATTTGTTGCATAAATTAGCACTTCTGTGTCCTTTTCTATTTTAATTTTTCTTTGCAAGGATAATATTCCTGAATGCTAATTGTTGGAGCGATTGTTCCTATGAGTAGATTTTTATGATATTTTATCACAGCATCAATGACTATTATTCCTGTTCTAGTGCCAAGCCAGTGTGGTGATTTATCATGTAATTGTTCGTCTTGCTGACTATTTCATTCACTCATGTGTTGGTATGTTTTATTATGTCATCGTGGCTCTGTGATTTTAATTTATTCACTGCCAATTTACTATGTGCTAGAATCATTTTAGGCAATTGTCATGCAGGAGGGTGCATTTTAAGCTGTTTCAGATGATGGATGAAGCTATAACATTTGAAGAGTTCGTGGGGTTCTGCCATGGAGGTAAAATAGTTACTTCAGACCTATTTAAGAAGTGGGTAGGTGTAATAAGGGGGTACAGTGTACGGGTCGCTCGTAGTCATTAGAGAAATGCCTCGGTATTGTGGTATTAACGGCTATGGCCAAACATAGAGAATTTTGTTAAAGCTTTCATTCTTTCCTTCGAGAGCAATAATTGAAAGCCATAATGAAGATGCAATGCAGAATTTGTTAGACAATGTTAAAGTTAAAGTTAAAGTTAAATGTTAAAGTTAAAGTGTTAAAGTTCATGATGTTTTGGTAATCATTTGATATGGAGAAGAAATGCAGACAACATACAATATAAATATAATTAACGAAAACAATCAAAGTGAGACACATAATAACTACTCCCCTATCAAAGCTCGGTAAAAGTGAAACATTTTAGAGAAACTCTGCTAGAAAGAAGAATCATCCTTTGATACTCAGTACTGCAACCAAAAATATCCACATCGCTTAATATGTTAAGTTAAACCAGCTGTGATTTCTAGGTATTCTTGGTTTTTTTTGTTTTTTTTTATCTTGATTCATCTTGAATTGGGTATGTTATTTCTCTGTATCCTGCTATCTTGTTCGTTTATTGTTTCGTTCTTTGCTTTCAGTGGGTGATTTTGTACTTTGTTGTATCTGTCCGCTTACTTCTAATGATAACTACAGATCCCCTCCATACATAGCATTTTTCCTTATAGACTCCATTATTTACTTCTACTATTTCTCTCTCGCACGCACGCACGCAGACGCACGCACGCATCCGTGGCATGCATTTGTTATTCATGTTGTCATGACTGTTGGTAAAATGTTTCGTTACTTACGGCGGTGAAACAGCAGACGCTACTTGCGCACGAGTGAGTTCTAGTATTGAAGGAATCTCGGGGCTGCCTCCCCATCCACGGTGCTGTATGTGAAGTTGATCGTTGAGAGATCCAAACTATGGTCGTCTCAGTCCATATACCATAAACCTCTCTCTCTCTGTGTCTCTCACTTTCTCTCTCTTCACTCTCCAGTCTCACTTTTGATATACGAAATATCCATCTGCTGCAGCTGTTTTTGCGATCGGTCACACTCATGACTGATATGTATATCGACGCGGGATATTTGTGCATCAATACCCATAAAATACTCCACATTGGTTTCCAGAATAATCGTTCTGTTATCCTTCGTTAGGCTTAGTTAATCATAGCTTCGTTACGACTGGAGCAGGGGCAAGCCGCCGCCTCCCCCCCCCGCCTCCCCGCCTCACGGTTCAGTTCTGCTCCTCCTTCATGGCGTTTAGGCCAACACTCCATTGTCTGTTTTCTCTGTTGATACCTGGTCATCTCCAGACATTTTTTTCAGCTTGTGCTGCGAGAACCAGTTTGGTAAAGATCTTTCTGATATCGTCGTTATCGATGTAACTGCAGATACTTGAAGTTCTGCGCTTCTTCCAACTCCTTACCGCGTTTTTGTTTTTGTTGTGCCTTTGTTTCTCTACAGCTTTCATTGGCTTGGGTCTTGTCAGTATGGATCTTGAACCCACGCGCCTGCTGCGCTTGTTGACGTTAATCCTGTCTTTTTCAGATTTTCCTGTGTTAAAAGAGCAGAAAAGTAAAGTCTTCATCCAGTACGGGGTTTAATGACCATGGGTTATGGAATGAATGTTGAAATATAGCCAATGGAGAGAGAAAAAACAGTAATCGCACACAAGTCTTGTTAACAAATAAGTTTTGAAATGTGAACAGTGTGATCCCTTTTATGTTCAGAGACAGCCTTTCATTTTTGTACAGGGGCATGGATACTGATGGAAATGAAGTTTGTGGAGAGAGTGAGTAGAAGAGAGAACCTTCCCCTCTGCCATCGCCATAATCGAGAATGTTTGACGGCACGGGTAGATGATAAGCGAAATGCTTATAAGCTCTCACATCCGTTATTCATAAACTGGTATTCTAGGTATGCTGGCTACTGATCATACTTAGAAAGCCAGAAAGACCAGGAGGGCACCATCCAGAATAATTGCATGCGTGAGATCGGAAAGTCACGTGGGTTAAGTGCCCGGCTCATCATGGATGTTCAGAAAGAAGTCTCTGTAGACAGTTTTCATTTGGCAAAGAAATTATTCGTCAACGTTTCACAACTGGTCACAACTCGTTGCATTTACCAGATGAGCACATCTAACATCTACCAGAGGATACACATCTACAAACATCACGATTTTGAGAACTCTATCCGTGCATGGAGAAAGGTCGTAGGCCATCAAGTCACAGATGACCTGGTGAACACTACTCTCCTTCTCCCCCTTGCCCCTGCCTCCACACAGTGTGTGTAATCATGCGCCTGAAATTTAAAAAAAGTTTGGCAAGCTGTTGCTGCTAAAAATTTAATTAGTCTCTCACACCTGGAGGTCAAGATGCGTTTGTTTTACGTGGAAGTGGGCGTTTGAAAACTAACTGGAAGCTTGTAGGTGGTCACTCACTTTTTCACACCTTACCTGCAGTCATATCAGTTGTACACCCACATCCTCTTGATGGCACTTCGCCATAAAGGGAGTCTTTAATGAAAAATGTACTGGCTTACCAAAATTGTAAGGAATAAGTTTATAACGCTTTTCCGAAATGAAATTACGAAAATCTCTTCAATCTCCCTCATCCCACCCTCCACACACAGAATAAACAAGCATTTTACAGTGTGTGTGTGGTAAAAGGAAGGAGCTCACTATAAATACATCATCATCGGTATCGCCATCATTATCATCATTCAGTACAAACATCAGATTTCATTCTCCAGATGGTGATGTTGACAAAATGGCCACGTTTAGGCTGCAAACGGACATAGCTAGCAAACAAACAAACAAAACAAAAAAACTAATAATAATAAAAATAACTGCGAACTTTCTTTAACATCTTAAACTTGGACAATAACCATAAAGTTGAACTGAACGAGTTTACAAATTTCCTAGGTAAGTTTTAAAAATTTGTCCACGTTTGGTGCACTAAGTAAAAATCATGCACATAAACATTGTGCTCAACAATAATTAAAAAAACCTGTGTATTTTGGTGGTATACTTTCCTAAATATGTAATTTGATTGTGGTAATTTGTGTAAACTGTGGTTCTAGAGATCAGCAAGCTGTTGGTTGTCGTCAGGAATATATCCGGTGTCATTTTCTAATCAGAATATAAGTGAAGGCTATAGATAAAGTGTCAGGTAATCTGTGTTATATACTTATCTTCTTAAATTTATTGTACCTTAGTGTCGAACACAGCCAATGTGTTCATTTTGTCCACGTATTTTTGTTGTGTGTTGGGTCGGTGGATGTGTTGAACCTACGGCTTTGTGATGCTTTGTTAGTTGTCTAGATCAGCGATGTAGTAGTTCTTTATACTTTGGGGAAACGAATGAAGGCGGGAGTGATTGTATGCGTGTGTGTGGTGTGTGTTCGCTAAGCAAAGAGGAAACAGAGAAGAAATGTGAAGTTTACGATTTTAAAGCTGCTGCATCCACTGTGTGTGATCTCCTCTAACTGCAAACATCTCTTCGTGCTTCTGTGGTTTGTCTCCAATATGTTCACAAATATTGTCTCATACACCATCGTGCGCTCTCTCGCACTAGTGTTTGTGATTACGAAAATTAGTAGGCAGCAGCAGCATAGATGCAGCAGCAGCAACAACAGTAGTTTATTGCTAGGCATCATCATCACTTTGCTGGCAACAGATGGATCCAATTCCTGTCCATTTCCCTAACAATTAGTCCAATTGCACTCTAATTGAATGTCCGTTGGCAGGCGCTTAATAAAAGTTTGAAGTGAATACAGCAAGCCACTGATACCTCTCGTTATTATCTTTTTGTGCGTCTCTAGTAATCAGTTGTCGAAGAGCGTAAACAAAATTGATTTTGAGGACAGGTTAGCCTTAATAACAAGGGAAAAATGGAGGTACGAATCAAATTTTTAAATATATGTACGCTCTTTTATGGTACAATATAGTTCACTTTACGGTCACATTTATAATTAATTGTTCTTAAACGAAATATATATATATGCAGTCAACGCAGACAACAACATTTTTACGGAACCCGCTTTCTCTCATTCCTTCAAATTCATAAATCGTCACTTTCATCATCATTATCATCATCAGCTCTCTCGTCGTTATTTAATAGGTGCCAATATGAAAGTTGTCTAGTCGGCCCTGAGGCCTACTTCTACCCTGGGGTCAATGTGTGGATCACTGTGTTCGATAAACTCGATAAGTATCACACACTCATAATAAAAAGAAACAAAAGTATTTATCAGACCGGGACTTTATTATTCAAGTCAAGGTACAGTTAGTACAACCACAGAAAAACAACGTCTTACATATACATATCAGGGCAAGGGCAGTTGAACAGCATTCTGATAACTTATCGCATCATTTTTTTTTAAATTTTGTTCATGTCTGATTTTACTCTGTGATTTCTCGAGCTATAACAACAGTCAGTGTTTTGTCTCATTAAAGCGGTGATGCAACCTTTCTCTCTCTCTCTCGTTCAGTCAAATTCTCTCTAACTCCCCACTGGCTCAGGGAGGGCAGTCTGAGGGTCTGAGTCATTGTTCTTCGACTGGTGACTTTTCACCTGGATCATATATGTAAACAGAATTTGACATGAGAAGAGAAATCTGCACACGACACACAGCACAAAAATCTTTCACCAGACTAGTCTTTTATGAATACATGCTTTGAAACTCCTTGCTGTATTTCAGTTTGCCTGTTTGATAATTAATTCATATTGATGCTATTTAATACTGTTTAAATTTTAATATATTAGTAATATTGAATGTTTGAATAAACTCTTATATTACTCTTTAAACATTTAATATTAATTTTCTTGAATATTATTCTGGAATCTTTTACTTGTTTTATTCTTTCTCTTCCATGCTAATTCTTTGTGATAGTGCCTGCTCATTCACATTTACTATTTCAACTCCAACATTTTCTAATGTTTCTCCTCTCATTTTTTTATTGTTTTATATCTTTGTGCTTTTTATTTATTATATCTTTTTATGTTTAACTAAAACTCATTGTCTCACTCATTCATTCTCACTCTTCCACTGCTATTCTCTCTCTCACTGACTCCTTCAACATCTCGACTCTCCCTCTTTCTTCCTCACCTGAGGGGCATTTTTCAGCAGGTAGGACTGAAAAAACTTGTCAAAGGCAGAAGAGTTTTAGCATCTGCAAATTTAAAAAATATTGACCTTTCAGTGATGATGGTAAGACAGTTCGGGCTCAATCTAGGTATGGGTGATCATCAGACTCATTGCTTGTCCCGCGTCAAAATATTTATTGCAAAGTTTATTCGCTTCAGTATTTCTCGTACTTACAGACTTGCACGAACGATTGTTCAACAGCTCAAAACAATGGATAAAAAATACAACATATTCGATAACGAAATGTTTACCAACCAACAAAATAAAGATAAGAGATAATTTATTATGTTCTGTGTTTGACATATGCAAATATATATATAATAGTTATGGAAGAATTAAAAGTCTTTCTCGATTGAGGTCGGTTCTGTCTGTCAGCAACACTCACACACACTCATTTCCTCGGTCATAGTTTCGTTTTTGTGTACACTGCGATGATAGTATTTATGGAGGTGAGACAGATGAATTGTTGCTGAGGGAGATTACCACGGTGTATTGGGAGAGGAAGCATCGAAGATGGTCAGATCTGTATTCAGGCTGAGTTTCTCATAGCTAGTCACGTAGGTAACATAAGAAGTCAGCATGAACAAGAAAGCCGATATCATCATTTATTTATTTTAGATTCAGTTGTTTACGCAGACTGGCCTCGGATTTATGGACAGTCATTTAGGGAGAGGAATTTCACTGACGCAAGGTGAAAGGTCAGACTATGGTCTGACATCCAGCTGTAATACTGAGTTAATTGTGATGTAATGAGCAATTGTGTGGATTAACTGAGCAGTTGTGTGTGTAATGTGAGAGTTGTTATGTAAACTAGAGCAGTGTGTGATGTTAATGGAGCAGTCAATTCCATAAACTGACTGGTGCATCGAGCAGTCATCTGGCAGTGGAGTCACACCGTGGCGTCATGCTTCAGAATAGCTTCGGGTAATGTATGAAATATTGGAGAAATCTGTTGCGAAATTACTGAACATTTTCACAAAATGTATCTGTGTCACATATGTCAGGAGAAGACGTATGCAGTCTCGAGAATAGAGATGGTTTGTAAACAGGAGAAAAGTCCCAAGACATTCCCAAAATTACGATCTGGAAGAGGTGAGAAGAGGACGGAAGAGAGAATGGCTGCTGCTGGGGCGGTGGACAAGTTCTGGCTGAAAAATTCATGATGGGCAGAGGAAACGAAAAAAGACGGACGGGAAGTTGGAAAAATGGCCAGAAACGTAAATTAAATAAAATCGAAACGATGAACTAATAATCAATGAAGATTACGGCAGAAACCACTCGATGTGTATACCGAGAAGGCATGGGGCCTTTCTCTGGTCCAAAGCTGGGCCAGGACAGGACAGTGTCGCGAGCAACGACAGCGTCACCGCATCTACAGAGTCCGGTCCGAGTGTGCGCGAGTCATCTGAGATAACTTTATTCTTGTCTGAGCTATAGGCTACGAAAATAGTCACACCACCACCGCACGCGCAGCCAGCACGCACGCAGCAGCGCGGACACAACGCACGACGCACGCACAGCCACAACAACGAATTCGGTACGTATCAATTTAATGTAGCATATCTCACACTTAATCGTTAGAGAAGTCATCTAAGCCGACTGACTGACTCGTAACCTACTAAAGTCAAACCAGTCGTTCCTCTTTGTTGTTCAGGAGATGACGGAAGTTCAAGAGATTTTTCACTAAAAAAATCTAGCTTCGTTAGTCGGTGTGTGTCTAATCTTTACTGAGCTGTGTTTTTCTACTTTCTTTCCACATACCGCAAGTCCAGCCGACCTGCTTTGACTTGTTTT